>NC_091848.1:2392608-2546283 GCF_037783145.1 Equus przewalskii | reverse complement strand
TGGCATGGATGGGGTTAAAACTGAAAGCCTGCATTCCTAGTTCCCTGGGTCTTTAGTTAAGCTCCTATGTAAATATTTGTTTCTTTAATCTCTGGCCCCCTGAGCTTTACAATCAAATACAAGTTACAAATTTTTAAAGCCCAGATGGCCACAAACTGGGCTCCCAATAAAGTTGTAGCTAACCCCAGGATCTTGAAGTTCTTTTACAGAGAAACTAGTGTCCAGAGAATATCTAGAAACTGAAGCTTCCCAGGGCCAATTCCTTGGTTTGCCGACATCCAAAACTACCTTCCACCTTGGAGATAAATAGCCAAGGACATTCATCTGAGAAATCCTTTGTCTCCTCTGCTGGAAGCAGCCTCAGACACAGGCCTATGGGAAAATGTTGACCAAGAAGTCCATGGTCCCCCTCCCCTACCTCAAACCCCAAATAAAGGCCCCTACCCATTTCTTAATGCAGAGCAGGCAACATGTGGGGCACTTGCCCTTGCTTTGGTCCCTCTGCCTGACAAAGTAAAGGCTTTGCTTTTTCTAGCAAGACTCTCTTCTCGTTATTTGGACTGGCCTCGGGATCAGAGACCAAACTTTAGGTAACAATTCCTTTACTGATGCTGTGTTGAATAGTCTTGTTATTAATTTGAATATGGGTATTACCACAGGACAGGAGAAAACATTTGCAAATAATATGCCTAATGAGGGCTTAATATCCAAAATATATGGCTTAGATCAAGCTAAAAGCTAGGAAATGAGAAAAGAGAGGAAAGGCGTTCTCATTTTCCTCCTCAATCCATCATTGCCATGAACGGGTGTTCAATTTTTGCATTTATGTTCTTCAGAGATAAAGTGGTATAATTTTACTTTGTTAAATATCCTTTTTAAGACTACTTAGGTGTCAAGTTGTTCGCTTCATTAAAGGATTTCGAGATCATTTACTTTTTTATATTTTCAGTGTGTGTAAGTGTGGTATATTGTTTTTCGTCAGTGCTTGGGATTACTCGTGAAGGAAGCCACCTGGACTTGGGAATTCTAAGAAATAATCGATTCAGTAGTTTATACAGATATCAAAGGATCCAAATTTTCTATGTCTTCTTTTACAATTTCTGTACGTTGAGTGTTTTGAGAAATTTATCCATGCCATCTAAATTGTCAAGTTGTCATTATATTTTTAATAGTATCCTGTCAGTAAGTTTTTGATATCTGTAAGATCTACAGCAATGTTCCTCTTTTCTGGTTTTTGTTAGTTGGTTTGTTTTCTGTGTTTATTATTATTATCAATGTGTTTTATCAGTGTAATGATATTTTAAAAGAGCCCACTTCTGGTTTTGTTGATTATTTTTACTCTAATTTTGTTTTCTGTTTCTTCTTTTTTTTAACTCTTTAATTTTATTTTTATTTCTTTCCTTAAAGGTATTTTGAAAGAGAATCACAGGGTACCCAAAATATTTTAATTTACTACTGTAATTTAAATGACCATTTATGTCACAGCACTCTGTTTTCAAATTATTATGCATCTAGTCTTCAAAAAAGTCACTCTAATGCTATCAATAGGAGTGATCTGCTCCCTTTATTTGGAAGCTTCTAGAATATTCTTTTTGCTTTTGAAAATTTAAAATTTTGGTGGTATGATTGTGTCCGTTATTTGTTTTAATCCTCTTAAATCAGTTAGGCCTCTGTTTTTCAGGTTATACTTGATCATTATATTTCCAAATATTTTCTTCCTAAGATGACTTTTTTGCTCCCCACAAAATTCCTATTGTACTGATGTTGCTATTTGTATTTCTTTACTCTTATCTCATATTCAAAAAGTGTTTCTTGTTTAGCATGACAAGATGAGACCCTTGTAATGATGGTTTCCTGTTATGCTGTTCTAGATGTTGACAACCCTACCTACTCACTTATCTTTTATTTTTCACACATGTTTATTTCTTCTGGATGCTTCTTAGGGGATTTTCTTCATCTGTAATTCTAGCTCAACATTAGCATATTTAGTTATATCCATTAATATTTCAGTTTTATTTACTAGGTCTTTATTTTTTTGAAGAATGTCATGTGTTTTAGTTCTACTAGATCTTTAAATACTTGACTGTTTATATCCAACGTTTATAACTGACTTTTATATATTTTCACACTTCTACATCATGTTCCAATCCTTCTCTTTCTTTGAGTATGTGCTTTATTTATTTTGTATCTGTTTTCTCTGTGCCTCACCTGTTTATTGTCCCCATGCAGAGTCAACATAGGCAGACACTGATTCTCCTGGGACATTAGATGTCAGGATAAAGATCACTTTCAAAACTTTTTCCTTAGGCTTTCTCCCGCCTGAATTGCTTCCATTCTGGTTACCATGGTTCCTCACATTAGGGACCAAACATCCTCTATCTCTCTCTTTGTATCGTTGTGGGTTTTTTTTTTTTTTTGGTAGCTATTTTGCTTGTTGTTTAGTGTGGGGAAATGAAACATCGCTGGATTTCTCTATTCCTCTAAAATCTTTTAAGACTCTTCCCATTTCATGAGAATTAGATATTTAGTCACTTGTCTAGTTAATTGGTCTGATCTAAAGGGATAATATAACTGGATTATAAATCTCCTCTTATCTCTGGGAGACTGCCAAAGGTTACAGTCTCTAGTAAATTCCAGGATCAAGATTACTGGAGTGGCTATTTGCCTCGGTAAATTCATTTCAAAGAAGATTGAGCCCTGGGTACTCCTAGAGAAGTGTTATTGACATAGCAAATGTTGGGTTAAGAAGGAATCCTTTTCAGGAGGAGAGTGGACAGCTATCTCCTCCTTTCCACATCCTTATCAAGATGCCCTGGGGTATAGGTTAGGGCAAATGTAGTTGAACATTTATTACCTACCGTGTAATATTTAATATGAAATCTGTTTCTGATCTATAATACCTTATTAATTTACTATTAATAAAGATGAATATTAAACATGCAGCACTTAGCTGCATCCAATTATTTCTCATTTCTGTGACCTCTCCAGGGATGGGTTCTGAGGAGGGAGGCTGAAACATGCTTTAGGTCCTTATTTTCTCATTTGTCTTCAAATTTTCTGTTTTTCTTTCATGTGTCTCTTTCAAACTTAATATTTTTGGATTGAAATTGAAATTCTCACTCTCTTCTATATATGCTTGATGAATTTACTATACATTTGGAATGGCTTCTGGCATCTCATCTAATGACAGGAGACTTTCTTACTTTCTTTTTTGTCCTTTGCTCTCATCTTAGCTTGATCAAATTTTTATCTTCATCCCGTTTTTATCAGCTTATTGTGAAATAATTTAAATACTATAAATTCATTCATTATAATTGCACAATTCACTAGTTTCTAGTATATTCAGTTTCACATCCAGTACCACTGGCGATTTTAGAACTTTTTCATCACTCACAAAAGAAATCACATGCCCTTTATCCCTAATTCCCCAATTCCTACACCCTCCTCTCCTGCCAGACCTAAGAAACCACTAATCTACTTTCTATCTTTCTGTACATCTGTCACCTCTCAGTCTCTCTCTCTCTCTCTGGCTATTCTTAACTTTTTGTATAAATGTAATTATACAATATATGTTCTTTTACAACGGGCTTCTTTCACTTCACATAATATTTTCAAAGTTCATTTATGTTGGAGTAGGTATCAGTACTGCATACTTTATCATTGTTGAGTAGTATTCCATTATTATATTGAATGGATACTCCAGTTTTTGTTTACTCAATCATCAGTTGATGAACACTTTAGATGATTCTAACTCTATTTTTTCTTTTCTGTTTTTAAAATTATATTTTCAATGTATATTATATGAATTGGTACTTTTACATCTAAAACATGAGATTTATGATTATATTATTTCTGGCCATGTATACTAACTATTCCTATCTCTATCTTTCTTGCCAGCAAGGCAACAAGTTTATTTTTCTTTATTTCTTCTCCAACTGTCAAGTTAATGTGCTGTAGCAAAACACATCTCATTTGTTTTCTCCAAGTCCTAATAGATAATGCAAATTAAGTGACTCTCACTTCTTCAGTTTCAGTTCTGTGGATACTAGAAAAAGATGATCCAGGTGGTATAATGATTGTGCATAGAAGGTGGATTATTGGATTTTAAATCCAAGTCCTATAGAGTGTCACTGACAGCTTTGGAATGATGCTGGGTTTTTAGGGTAATGTACATGGAGATACAGAATCCTTAGTAAGTCTTTGTGCACCCTTATCATCTAGCAGGTCCTCACACTTAAGAGCAGATTATCTTTGCCACCAGCCTTAGTACTCCTCTCTCCATGAAGGTGGGGACAGAACTCAATGGACATCCTCCAATATGATCTTCTGACTTCACCAGGTTTGGCTCTGAGTCTTCCCTTTGTGATCTTTGGGGATCAGGGTAAACAGCAGCATCTATGCTATTCACATATAAGGGTGCTTATGTAAAAATTCCTCTAACTCAGTCAGCTGCATGATATTTCATGTGTTGAGCAACAGAGATTTGAAAAAAATAACAACTTCATTTTAGGAGGGCAGTTGAAGACTGGGGATATGCACTGCCAAAATTAGGCAGAGGAACTAAGACAAAGAGTCAAATTTTGAAATCAGACTTTCCCAAATAAGAGATTTTAACCAATATCAAGCCTTTGAATAATTTTGAGGTCATAATCAAGGGGCATAGGATAAGTAGGCTGAGGTTAAGCACATTCAGGGCCACTTCCCAAGCCCAGCCTTCTTTCATTAGACCCACACCTTCTGGCTTAGGAGAATAAATGATATTTCCAAATGACATGTGGCTACTGCACACAACAGGTAAACTTTCTGCTTTTATAATATCTGTATTTTATACCCAGATATCTTCATGCCTTATGTAACATTTGTATGACATGACTCATAAATCCAGTTGCCTTTACTATTAATGATCCTTAACCAAGAATATCCTACTAAAAGTATTCCAAAGACAAGATCCCACCTTCTAGCAAATTTGATAAGTCTATTTACCCAAAGGTCAATTATCAGCCTGATTACAAGGTGGTTATATTGGATAACCTGGGCTCCTTATTTCCCATGGGTGTGTTTCCCTAGGAATAGAGAACAAGCAGGTTGCTTTAACTCCTTTTTCCTCACAGGGAAAAGACAAGCATTCTTGACAGAAGTGGCCCAATGGATTCACGTCTTTTTGAGGCCATCTCAGGAAAAGGATGAGGAAATCTTCCCTTAGAACCCAGACACAGTTAGAATCTGGTTCTCAAAAAGGATGGGACAGAGACAAACTTCATGAGAGGCACATTGTTTCCAATAGAGTAGAATTAGATGCCATGGTAGTTTGTATGACACAGATATACCACCAATATCACAATAAACATTGCATTCAAACAAATGATGAAATATTAAATTAATATTTGAGTATTTTGCATTTAAAATAAATAATTGGTTGAGATTTTATTCAATTTTAAATGGTATTACATTCAACTATTTCCACAATTTTTTTTATATATATATTGAGGATTTGATTGTCTCATACCATGTGCAAATTCTTTGGTAAAGGATAAAATGAAGAATAAAATAAAAAAATCTCAAATTTATAACAGTTAAGTAGTATTATTACTTTATTTTCTTAAGTTCTGTATGGATTTTCCCACTCTATCCAAAATTAAATAATAGATAATTGACGCACCATTACTATAAATAGTCCTGGAATATTGCAGAAGATACATATTGAGGCATTGCTGAGTTCTGGAAAATATATTTATCCACAAAGCATGGCATCTCTAGGTGCTTATAGTATAGCTCATCCTGCACAAGTACATGTGATGAGGCTATCACTTGGTAAAGTTTTGAAAATAACTAAGAGATTAATACCAGTCCAGAAAAGAAAGTAAAAGGACTTCTTTGAATGACATGAGAACACTTTAGTAGTAATGTGATTACTTCGCTTACTTGTAATTGAAGAAGAGGTCAAGTAAGAGGAAGAGAGAAGATATTGAATGCCAGAGAGTAAAGAGAGAATTGGAAATGCAGAGTGAGTGCATACTAAATTTCTCTGGAGACTGGGGTCTAAATTTTTTAAGTAACTGGGAAATCTAGGGTGGGGAAAACTATGGACAAAATTATACATGATTCTTGGCCCAAAGAAGTGTATCACATAAGCAGTAAGACAGAAAGAAAATATTGCTATTCCTAGAGGTGACAAGAAGAGGGAATGGAGTGAGAATGTTGTGCCATCTCCAGTCAGAGAGGACAGCTCTCTAGTCACACTGAATGGAGGTGCTGGGCTTAGAGGCAAGCATAGCCTAGTGTTGTTTACTTTCGTTTAAAAAGCTAAGAAAATTGATAAGAAAAGTACAAAGTAGCTGATAAGATGTGTATGTGTGTAACAGAAGATGATACTTTCACTTTTGAAATGTTGAGGCCAAAATGACAGTAGTATAGTGAACTAAATTAGATATCTAAATCAGAGATAGAGAAAACTAAGTGCTCTCCCTGGAGGGACTGAGAATGGATAGAGTCACAAGTTAAGGGAGTAAAGAAGAGAAATATTGTGTAAGTGGAAGCTAAAATTGAAGAAGAGTGAAATTGTAATGTTTATGAGACATGACAATCAAATAAGGGAAAAAATAAAAGTACAATATATAGAGAGATGGTTAGATATAGATCTAGAAATAGATGTAAAACATATAAATGATATAGATATAGGGTAGGTATATGGATATGGATATGATCATAAATTCAAGTTAACTTGAGACAAGCTCTGTGTGTATCTCTTATACCAGTGTAATTATTAACAGTTGTCTGATTGCTCTCAATAATGGCAAGTTTGGATGATAAATTTAAACTTTTCAGTGGTTAGAGATAGAGATATACATATATAGATAGGTATAACTAATGTTATATGTATATATGTATGTTCTTTTCTATTTGTAGGTAAATATCTATTCTCTATAAACCAATTGAAAATTATTCCCTCTGTTAATTCTTACTATGAATTTATTTAAAGTGAGCCTTGGGTAATATTACACTTGCTGTAAACATGCTCTATGATGTAAGACATTCTTGAATGCTTCTTTCACTTTGTGTTTTTCAGTCTGTAGATCATGGGTTTAACATTTAGGTAATAACTCCATCTATCATGGAAAAGTCTGTCTCTCCCTGGTGAGTGTTGATGGGGGGAGAGGTAGATGTATTAAATACTGCTGTGACATAGCACAAACAGACCATTAGGAGATGAGAAGCACAGGTGGAGAAAGATGACGCTTCCATTCTACCAACTGGATTTTCAGGATGGTGATATGATGTGGGTGAAAGAGATAAAGGTGCCAGGAAAGCTCTGATGCCTAAGATGCTCTTACCACTAAAACAAGCATTTCTGCTATGTAGATGAATGAGCATGAAAGGGTCACCACTGGTGGGATGTCACAATAGTACTAATTAACCTGATTGAACTTACAGACAGACAGTTTGAACATGGACATGGTATGGAGGATGGAACTGAGAAAATTGCTGCTCAAGGCCCAGCTGTTAGCTGGACACAGTGAACCTTGGTCATGAGGAGGGTGTAACAAAGTGGGAAACAGATAGGCATGTACAGGTCATAAGCCATGACAGCAAAAACAACTTCACTTGCTAACAGTTATTAAAATGGCCTCATTTCCTATGAAACTGACCTGATAGATGATGGCGAAGACCTGAAAGAGAGGGTAGTACACCTCAGGAGATCAGAAAGCCCTACCAGGGTAAACTTCATAGTCACAGTTGTAAGATCGTAGATGTCCATCTCCTCCCTCCACAAGTGTCTTTCTGAAGGAAATGAAACCAACAAACACAGGTTAAAGAAAGAGCTAAGGAGTCTATCGATGAGGAGTCTTGGAAAACAGTTGGTAGAGTAGTATAGCTGATGATGAATTGTTAGCCTTATTTTAGTTAGACTTAATTAGATTTCAATTATTAGAACTGCTTTTAAAAATATCTCCCGTACTCATGGTATGTCTCAAAATTTTCATCCTCGGATTCTTATCAAGAGGAAGCCCTCTGAGAGAGATTTAAAAATTCACCTCAGTAAAACCAGGGTGTACTCTTCAGTAGTGGTGGTAATTTTTGTTTTTCAAAAAATATTTTATTGAGGCCACATTGCTTTATAACATTGTGTAAATTTCAGGGAAACATATGTATATTTTGGCCTCTGTATAGACTGTGGGATTTTATAATTCAGTGACAGCTGAGGGTGTGTTTCTCACACCTACTTAGGCATTTGCCTTCTTTTGCCTTGTGTCATCTCAATGTGCATTGTTTTATGCACTCTCCCAATTCTACGTACCTTGAATGTGGAAGCTTTGTAGTATTCCTTGGTACATAATTTTAATAACTGTTAGCAACTATCAAACATATAGTATAAGAATATTTATCTAAATAATTATTGAGTAAAATGTGAATGATGTGTTGCCTGTTTGGACAAAATGTTCCTTTTGGTAAGAAATGAATATGGAGTTGCTTATATAACTTCAAAATCAGAATCACTGTAATATGAACATTAGCATGCATTTTTTGAAAAGAGTAGTCTTTAAGAAAATTAAGTTAGCATTAAAATTATAAATAAAACCTAGTGATAGTGCCTGAAAGTGACCCAAAGAAAAACTAAATATATTCACAGAGTATGCAATTCCCTTTCCCCTTAAAATTTAAACAATTAACAATGTGTCTAAGAATAATTAAGGAAAAATGGAGTTTCAAAAATTATATATGCTTGAAATTCATGGCCATAATAACTCATTTAATTAATTAATTTATTTTTTTGGTAAGGAATATTGGACCCGAGCTACCATCTGTTGCCAATCTTTCTCTTTTTGCTTGAGGAATATTGTTGCTGAGGTAACATCTGTTCCAGTCTTCCTTTATTTTTGTATGTGGGATACTGCCACAGCATGGGTTGATAAGCCAGTGTGTAGGTCCATGCATGGGATCCAAACTTGCAAACCCTGGGCTTCCAAAGCAGAGCACATGAACTTAACCACTGGGCTGGCCCCCTCATTTAATTTTCTAATTGCATTTGTATGTGTTTTGTAAGTCTACATAATCATAATGTTTAAAACTATTTACAAAAATGACTTTAAAGATCTACAAATTAATAGTCCTGCTGATTTTTTGTGACTTTGGAAACTATTTTTTATCACATGTATATGATAGAAAAAGAGAAAGATAATTACAAAATAAAATGCAAAAGTCACTTTCAGTGATCTCCCCTCCAAATTTATTTTGTCTACTGGAAATCGTTAATATATCCTTTGCTAGATAAAATGTATAGTATAAATAATACAAATTATACATAAATATTTATTATACAAATCAAGTGAAACTATTTTCTGCCAACTGTTTTTCCATGATATATTTAAATAAGAATCTCTGCCAGAAACACAATTTGGATCCAACTATTCTTTCATAATTAGTGAGCTTTGTACTACTGTACCTCATTCATGGCAGTGATTTTAAAACAGAAGCTGTGGAGTCTTTATGTGTGTGTCTATATATATATATATGTCTATTGTAAATGGGTAATATTGTTCTAATTCCAGATGATATTATCAAGTTTAATTCATAGAGAGCTCTATTTAATTGTCTTAAAAACAGAGAAGCACTAGATAAATCGAGTATACCCTCAAAAATATAATAGAAACTAACCTGAGTGAATTTCATGATGGTGTGATCTAGGAAAATACTCAGTATTAGAACATTTAAGTTTGTTGGTTTAATTAAAATGAGTATGCATTTAGAGTTATCAACATTGGATATAAAACATGTGTTCTACCCAGGTTTACTAAACGTCAGATTCACATTATCTCTGTTAGAAAATTTGTCAGCAAAAAAAAAAAAAAAGATGGCTAAGTTTGTTTAATGTCTCATGAAGTGTTTGTAGGTAACTTACACATAATTACTGAGAACAAGTTAAATAGATGTAGGTGTAATAAAACTACTTTCAGGTGAACTTTTTAACAATTATTGTGTGTTATGATATGTGTAATTAAAAATAGCTTCCAGAGGGGGCTGGCCCCGTGGCCAAGTGGTTAAGTTCGCGTGCTACGCTGCAGGCGGCCCAGTGTTTCGTTGGTTCGAATCCTGGGCGCGGACATGGCACTGCTCATCAGACCACGCTGAGGCAGCGTCCCACATGCCACAACTAGAAGAACCCACAACGAAGAATACACAACTATGTACCGGGGGGCTTTGGGGAAAAAAAGGAAAAAATAAAATCTTAAAAAAAAAAAAGCTTCCAGAAGCTGTTTGATAACCTGAACCTTTACAGTTTTGCTAAGTTAAGTTATATGATGGTAATTTATTGAAAGTCTAGATCATTTCCAAATAAGATAAAACACTGAAACGTTAATACTAAACAAGTCTCTTCCATTACTTTTGACCTCTTATTACAATGAAACTAAAAGATAAATCTGGGTCTATTGGTAACATGTCTTATGCTTTATTGAAAGATTGTGCAATGAAAAGTGTATGCTTCTAGAAATTGTGAAATAAATTTATAAATTTGCTGATCTAAACTGCCGGTTTGTCAAACTGTTCACAACTGAGTACTTTTTAGTTTCTACTGGAAGTTAAGGTTTCTGAGGATTAAAAATTCTAACTAATGTATGTAACTAGAGAGAGAGATGTGTGGTCAGTTAGTTAAATTAAATTTTTATTTTAAGCATTTTAAAGATAAGTTTTAATATCAATACTATATTTCTATAAAACTGGAACTTAATTTTCTTTTCATATCTCAAAAGAACAAAATATTCTTGGAACATTTGTCTATTCTTGATAATTGATTATAAAAGGTTTTTCCTTACCTTTTTGTGTTTTATCAAACTATTTCCTGTGCTTCATGCTAAAAGCTGAATCTTTTCAATTAGAAGAGTTAAGGCTTTGCAACTATGTAAACTTCCATATTTGTCTTGAAACATTTTTGTCATTTTGGTTAAATGGAAAATTAAATATTAATTTTTAGGATAATCTGTGATCTTACTTAGGCTAGTGTTCTAAAACCACTTTGATATTTTTGACAAACTTCCCCAAATCAAATTCAAAATGAAGTGTTTTTTAATCTCTAAGTAAGTTTGGGATTTTTCAGAGGATCCCTGGAACATCTCTAAAGATTTTTTTCTCTTTCCCTATAAAAAGAGGGTTATTGAGTGACATCAGGAACATAGTGGAGTGAGCTATTCCCTTTGTCTCTCCCCATTTTGAGCCACAACTAAATGGACACTCACTGACCAATGGAGGAAGCCCACACAGCACAACAGGTCAACTGAGAGACACAAGCAGTTGTACATCTGAGGGCAGATAGACTGGCCCCCTGGGAAGTGGTGGAGCTAGATGAGCCCTCCCTGCTCTCCCCTGGTAGCCCTCTGCACACACACACATATGATTTCCATCCTGGCCCAAACACCCCAAAAGTGGAAACATGCAAGGGGGTGACTGAAGGAGGAGTCAACAGCAGCCCTTAGCCCACTCATGATCACTTTCCTGGGTGTTGGGAGCCCACTAAGCACTGTGGCACAAAGGAGCAGGCTTAGCTCAGTCCCAGTTAGGAAACCCTGCACAACACACACAGCAGCCTGGGACTGCAAGCAGAGGCTACAGCAGATCTACTCACAGGGGCAAGAACACTCCAGGCCAGTGCCAGTGTCCATAGTGCTTCTGGGCCATGAAAAAGGAAACATGTCAGGGGAAGCTGTGGGAGAAAGCAGAAGCAGCCCTTAGCCCACTTGTGCTGACTTTCCTGCTGGGGAAGGAGAGCCTACTGTGCACCTGTGATGCAAAGGAGTGGCCCAAGCTCAGTCCAGCTAGGAAGCCCTGCCTGCCAAACACAGTCCACACAACAACCTGAATGCACTCCATGTAGGGGCAAGTGCCCATATTACCCCCACAGCTTGCAGCAAGTGAGGCGGGTGCCTGAAACTCTGCTCCTGCTTCCCCCTATTGGTGACAGGTGGAATATGCAATCTGATACAACCAAAAGTGCCCTGACAAAAGATTAGTTCCTCAAACAACATGAGAAACTGTAGCAATAATACAGACAAGAAGGAAAATGACAATTCTCCAGAAAGCAACACTGAAAACACAGAAATTTACAACCTAAATGATAGAGAATTCAAACTACCTGTCATAAAGGAGCTCAATGAGTTGCAAGAGAACTTGGAAAGACAATTAAATGAGCTCAGACATAAAATGTGGGCTGGCCCAGTTCCACAGTTAAGTGTGCACATTCTGCTTTGGCGGCCTGGGGGTTCAGATCCCAGGTGCAGAGATGGCACCATTTTGCATGCCATGCTGTGGTAGGCACCCCACATATAAAGCAGAAGGAGATGGGCATGGATGTTAGCTCAGAGCCAGTTTTCCTCAGAAAAAGAGGAGGATCGGCAGCAGTTAGCTCAGGGATAATCTTCCTAAAAAAAAAAAAAGAAAGAAAATGACTCTTTTCACCAATGAGATTGAAACTATAAAAAAAAAAACAAGCAGATATCCTGGATATAAAAAATACAATTAACAAAAAGTAATCTAGAATCCTTAAGAAGTATAGCTGACGCTATGGAGGAAAGAATTAGTGATTTTGAAGATAAAAAATATAGATATTCTACAGATGAAGTAGTAGACAGTAAGATATTTTTAAAAAATAAGGAATTAGGGGCTGGCCCCGAGGCAGAGTGCTGAAGTTCTCACGCTCTGCTGCAGGTGGCCCAACGTTTCATTGGTTCGAATGCTGGGCATGGCCATGGCACTGCTCATCAAACCACAATGAGGCAGTGTCCCACGTGCCACAACTAGAAGGACCCACAACAAAGAATATACAACTATGTACTGGGGGGCTTTGGGGAGAAAAAGGAAAAGAATAAAATCTTCAAAAAAAAAAGAAGGAATTATTTGAGAAATATCCAACACAATTAGGAATAGAAACATAAAGACTATAGGTATTCCAGAGGGAGAAGAGAGGGCTTGCCCAAAGAAATGAAAGCTGAGAACTCCCCAAACCTGGGGGAAGTTACAGATTTACAATTACAGGAAGCCAATATAACACCTAATTACATCAATGTTAAAAGACCTTCTCTGAGGCATATAATAGTAAAAACGACAAAAGCCAATGACAAAAAAAAAAAAAAAAAAAGAGTAAGAGCAGCAAAGCAGAAGAAAATAATCTGCAAAGGAAACCCTATCATGCTTTCAGCAGATTTCTCAGCAGAAACTCTAAAGCCTAGGAGAGAATGGAATGATATATTCAAAATACTGAAATACAAAAACAAACTTTTAGCCAATAATATTCTATCCAGTGAAACTTTCCTTTAGATACGATGTAGAAATAAAAGCTTTCCAAGATAAACCAAAGCTGAGGGAGTTCATCACCACTAGACCTCCCTTACAATAAATAATTAAAGATTCCCTCACACTAGAAACAAAAATGGAAAGGTCTACATAGCTCTAAGCAAGCACATAAATGGACAGACATAATAAGAAAATAGCAGCTTTGTATCAGAAGAGGGAGGCAAAGTCTAAACTATAACTTAAAAGATAAAGAGAAAGAAAGCATCAAAAGTAATGATAAACACTTCAACTTAATCACAAACTAACAACATTTAAAACAGGACAATTTGTAACAGCAATAACTCAGAATGGAGAGGAAAAGTAAGGAATCTGCTTAGGTTAATGGAGATAAGGGGTTATGAGAAAATGGACTATCTCATCTATGAGATATTCTTTTGTTGAGGAAGATTAGCCCTGAGCTAACATCTTCTGCCAATCCTAATCTTCTTGCCGAGGAAGGCTGGCCCTGAGCCAACATCTGGTGCCCATCATCCTCTACTTTATATGTGGAATGATTACCACAGCATGGCCTGGCAAACAGTGCCATGTCCACACTCTGGATCAGAACTGGCAAACCCTGGGCCACTGAAGCAGAACGTGTGCACTTAACTGATGTGCCACTGGGCCAGCACCATCTACAAGATATTTATACAATCCTCATGGTAACCACTAAATAAATATCAGAGCAGAGCCACAATTCACAAAATGAGAGAAATTCTTTCAAAGAAGATTTAATGCTTATTCTTCTCAAACTATTGCAAAACATTGATGAAGATGGAAGACTTCCTAACTCATTCTACAAGGCCAACATTACCCTGATACCAAAACCAGATGAGGACCACACAAAGAAGGAAAACTATAGGCCAATATCACTGATGAACATAGATGCAAAAGTCCTCACCAAATATTGGCAAACTGAATACAGCAATACATTGAAATGATTGTACACCATGATCAAGTGGGATTTATTCCAGGGATGCAAAGATGGTTCTATATCCACACATCAATCAATATGATACACCTTAACATTAACAGAATGAGAATTAGGAAACACTTGCTCATCTCAATAGATGCAGAAAAAGCATTTGACGTTTCAACATCCATTTATGATAAAAACTCTCCATAAAATGGACATAGAAGGAAAGTACCTCAACATAATAAAGGCTATATGTGGAAAACCCACAGCTAACATCATACTTAATGGTGAAAAACTGAAAGCCACCCTTCTGAGAACAGGAGCAAGACAAGGGTTCCCACTCTCACCATTTGTATTCAACATAGAAATGGAGGTTTCAGCCAGAGAAATTAGGCAAGAGAAAGAAATAAAAGGAATCTCAATTGGACAAGAAGAACTGAAACTCTTGCTGTTTGCAGATGACATGATTCTGTAGATAGAAAACCCTAAAGAACTAAGAAAATTATTACAACTACAGCAAAGTTTCAGAGTAAAAAAATCCATTAAAAAATGTTACATTTCTATACACTAACAATGAACTAGCAGAAAGAGAAATCAAGAATACAATCCAAGTGTCAATCACAACAAAAAGAGTAAAATATGTAGGAATAAACTTAACCAAAGAGGTGAAAGACCTGTACACTGAAACCAAAAAGACAACATTGAAAGGGATTGAAGAACACATAAAGAAATGGAAAGGTATTCCATGTTCATGGCTTAGAAGAACAAACATAGTTAAAATGCCCATACTACCAGAGGCAGTCTAGAGATTCAGTGCAATCCCAATGAGAATCCCAATGACACTCTTCAGATAAATAGAACAAAGAGTCATGAAAAATATGTGGAACAACAAAAGATCCCAAATAGCCAAACCAACCCTGAGAAAAAATAACAAATTTGGAGGTATCACATACATACTACAAAGCTAGAGTAATAAAAACAACATGGTACTGGTACAAAAACAGGTGCACAGATCAAAGGAACAGAATTGAAAACCAAGAAATTAAACCACACATCTATGGACAGCAAATCTCCAACAAAGGTGTCAAGAACATACAATGGAGAAAGGAAAGTCTCTTCAGTAAATGGTTTTGAGGAAACTGGACAGCACGTGCAAAATAACGAAAATAGACAATTATCTTGCACCATACACAAAAATTAACTCAAAGTGGATTAAAGATTTGAATGTAAGGCCTGAAACCATAAAACTCCTAGAAGAAAATATAGGCAGCATGCACTTTGACATTGGTCTTAGCAACATCTTTTCAAATAACATGTCTACTCAGGAAAGGGAAACAAAAGAAAAAGTTAATTAATGGGATTAAATCATACTAAAAAGTTTCTGAAAAGCAAAGTAAATCATGAACACAATCAAAAGACAACCCACCAATTTGGAGAAAATATTTTCAAATCACTATCCAACAAGTGGTTGATCTCTAAAACATATAAAGATCTCATGCTACTCACCAAAAACAAAAACCCAATCAAAAAATCAGCAAAGATATGAACAGACTTTTTCCCAAAGATATACAGATGGCCAACGAACACATGATATAATGCTCAACATCACTAGTTATTAGGGAAATGCAAATCAAAACTACAATGAGATATCACCTTACCCCAGTCAGAATGGCTCTAATTAACCAGACAAAAAACAATGAATGTTGGAGAAGATGTGGAGTAAAGGAGACCCTTATATACCGCTGGTGGGAATGCAAACTGTTGCAGCCACTATGGAAAATAGTATGGAGATTTCTCAAAAATTTAAAAATAGAAACAACATATGATCCAGCTACCCAATTACTGGGTATTTATAAAAAGAACTTTAAATTAGTGACACCAAAGGATTTAGGTACCCCTATGTTCATTGCTGCATTATTCACAATAACCAAGATGTGGAAGCAACACAAGTGTCCTTCCACAAATGAATGGATAATGAAGATATGGTACATATATATAATGGGATACTACTCAGCCATAAAAAAATGAAATTGTCCCATTTGCAACAACATGAATGGAATTTGAGGGTGTGATATTAAGCAAAATATGCCAGAGAGAGAAAAACAATTACTGCATGATTTCACTCATATGTGGGAGATAGCAAACAGATAGATAAAGAGAACAAATTAGTGGCAGGGAGGGGAAGGGGATTAGGAGGTGGTTGAAAGAGATAAATTGGCACATATGTATGGTGATGGATAAAAATTAGACCACTAGGGATGAGCATCACAAAGTGTATTCAGAAATTGATAAATAGTAATGTACACTCAAAACTACACAAGGTTATAAAGCATTATAATCTCAATAAAATTACTTGGAAAAAAAAGACTACAGAAATAAAAAAAATGGAGACGTGAAAAGAAAAGGAAAAGAGTATTATTAAACTAATTAGGCTTAACTGATATCTTAAATTATAAGGGAAGTATTTTCCGATAAATGATAACTTTAAGCCTTTTTGTTGTTGTTACATTTGTATAAGTATGTGTTATGAATTCCAGAAATTATGTGTAATTCCTGAAAGTCTAATATGCCCTGGTATAAAATGTTGTCTGTTATCAATATTGAGGCTCACACTAAAAGGACTAAATTTAAATATCAGAAAAGTGACTTAGCTGATTTTCATGCAAAAACAGCCACAACAGAATTTATACAGGTTATGACACATGTGGATGAAGTCCATTCTGCTTCTGCAAAAAATAAAACAGGATAAAATAAATGGCCCTCATCATATTTTACCATCCTGACATCCTTGTAACATGGCAACAGTCTGCTTCTAAATCAGAGAATTTGAGATGAATGAAGAATGGCTGTAAAGTAAATAGTTGGGGCTCTGGGAAACCCAAGCCAGCCACTTGGTTCTTCCTGGATCACTGGAAAACCCTATTTTTGGTTTTTAGATTCCTTCACTGATTATAGGAAAAACTATTTATCTCCCCAGTGACCTCAGAACACTTCTCTCTGGGTTCTTTGAGCACCTACACCTGGAATTCACTCAATTGCCACTTACTCTGGGTTATCAATTTGTTTTTGTTATTGTATATGTTTTCTGGATGGGTGAAGCTTCCCTTGCCATAAAGCTTAAGCCCTTACGGAGGCAAAGAAAACTGTTAGAAAATATGTTTCTCAACTGGGGTATGCTCTCCACAATCTCCAGTGATCAAGACACCTGTTTCACTGAGAAAATCATATAAGCCTTAACAAAAACCTTGCCAATTTCTTGAAAGTTTCACTGTTTCTATCAGCATCAATATTCAGACAAAGGGCAGAGGACTGTGATGAAAATTTGATGGTTTCATAAAAACTACTGACAAAGTTTAAAGTCTTGGAAACTTATTATATTACCAAGGCTTTTACTGAATGCCATATTTGAGAGAGAATGTGCACAGACTCAGATATGACCAGACAGCTTTAAGGAATCAAGATTGACTTTATGGAGCCAATAAAGCCCTTGGAAATAGCCTGGTACCTTACTTATAAGGTTTCCAGCAGCCTTACCAGGTGAGTAAGGAAGGTCACTCTTGGCAGGTGCAGGAATCTCAGGATTCCTTTTGATGTAAATGTAAGTTTTCCTTTCTCTCAAATCCCTAGAAATGTGATTTCTGGGTCATACGATGACTATATGTTTACCTCTAAAAGAACCTTACCAAATCTTTCAGATTTGTTGTAGCATTTTTCCATTACCGTCAGCAATATGGGAAATTTCCAGTTATAGTAGACCTTCCTCGTTATTTGGCATGGTTTGTGTACTTTACTTTAAGTTAGTTCTCTCATGTTACCTTAAATTTGCATTCCCATAAGGATTATTGATATTAAAGATCTTCATGTGCTTATTTACAATTGGTTTATCATCTTAATGAAGTATCTGTCCACTTTTTTTTTTTTAAAGATTTTATTTTTTCCTTTTTCTCCCCAAAGCCCCCCGGTACATAGTTGTGTATTCTTCGTTGTGGGTTCTTCTAGTTGTGGCATGTGGAACGCTGCCTCAGCGTGGTCTGATCAGCAGTGCCATGTCTGCGCCCAGGATTCGAACCGACGAAACACTGGGCTGCCTGCAGCGGAGCGCGCGAACCCAACCACTCGGCCATGGGGCCAGCCCCTGTCCACTTTTTAATTGTTGATTATTTTCTTCCTTTTGAGTCCTGAGTAAATTTTGGAGTTTTTTGCTGAGGAAGATTTACCCCAAGCTAACATCTTTTGCAACACTTCCTCTATTTTGCTTGAGGAAGATTAGCCCGGAGTTATCATCTATGCCAATCATCTTCTTCCTCTTCTTCTTTTTGCAGAAGATTAACCATGAGCTAACATCTTCTGCCAATCCTCCTCTTTCTGCTGAGGAAAACTGGCCCTGAGCTAACATCCATGCCCATCATCCTCCACTTTATATGTGGGATGCCTACCACAGCATGGCTTGCCAAGTGGTACCATGTTTGTACCAAGGATCTTAACAAGTGAACCCTGGGCTGCTGAAGCAGAACATGCACACTTAACCACTGTGCCACTGGGCCGGCCCCTATGCCAATCTTCTTTTATTTTGTATGTAGGAATCCTCCACAGCATATCAGACAGACGGTGTAGGTCTGTGCCTGGTATCCAAACTCAGGCCACCAAACTCAGGCTGCACTGAACTTAAGCACTAGGTGATGATCCTGGCCTCCTGAGCCATTTTTATATCTTCTTAATATGAAACTATTGTCAGAATGTGATTTTCAAATATGTTCTTCCATTGTATCTTGTACTTTCATTGTCTAATCATTTTCTTTCACAGGGATTTATTTCTTTATTTCTTTGTAGGTTGGTTTGTTTATTTTTATTAACTTTACACTTTAGAATACTTTGAGGTTCACACAAAATTGAGGGAATGGTACAGAGTTTTCCAATATAATCCATGCTCTCATAGATGTTTAGCCTCTCCTATTATCAACATCCCCCACCAGAGTGGTACATTTGTTAATATTGATAAACTTATGTTGACACATCATAATCACTCAAAGTCTGTATTTTACTTTGGATTTCACTGCAGCTATTGTATCCATAATTATAGTATCTCCACATTTACGACACCCCTAGCCCCTTGTAACCATCATTCTACTCTCTATTTCAGCACATAAGGCTACTTTTAATTCCATCGTGGTGATATAATGCAGTATTCCTTGTTTTTTCCTTACTTATATCACTTAGATGAATGAACAGGTAAAGAAAAATTAAATATATACATATGTAATATATATGTAATATATATACATACATTTATGTATGTAAATACATACATATGCAATACATATGTAATATATAATACATATATATGTAATATATATGTTTGGATATTTGAACATCAATTCAAATACATAATACTGTAATGAAAATGTGTTTTCAACTTTACATCAAACAATTTTTTGTTGTTGCAAATGGCAGAATTTCCTCCTTTTTCATATTATATGATTGGATATTGTTCAGACATGAAAAAGAAGAAAAACTTCTGGCATTTACAACAAAAATAATTGTTTGACAGAATATATGGAAACAGGTTTGCAATAGTATTATTTATCTGAATGGAAATAGAAATTATCTAAATTCAAATTGAAGAAAAATTAAACAAACTAATTAGACAATACACTGATCTACAGGAAATAAAAGATATACTTAATAACATATCATGATACAAAGAAGTTATTACTGCACAATTTGAAGTAAGAACCATAGGATCCCACATCTATGCTTATACATGAATACATAAATAATATCAAAATTGATATGACAATATCTGTATTTATAAATGTAAGAAGAGATCACAATTTTAATGGTGATTTGCTTTGGTAGTAGAATCATGGGAAATGAGATGGGAAATTTCTGCTTCTACTCATCCATTTTGCTAAAGCATGATTTTGCCTGAGCACTTTCTGTTCTGAAGGTAAAAATCCTAGCCAACTCCTAATCTGAGCCTACCAAATAAAAATTTCTGTTTATCACAAACAGATTCATTTTTCATGTATTTGTTTTGCCTGGAATGTGTCCCCTATCCCTTTACTACCCATTTTGTTGTCCTACATCAAAATATTAATTTTCCTTTCAATTCAATTGCCACTCCTCTTAAGTCTGTTCCACAATTAAACCATGCAAAATTTATTTATTATTCGTCCATGTCCCTTTGACACTATGCTTGCAGCAGTATTGTGGTACCTATTTGCCTTTCAGTATAAATAAAAAAGTTGCATGGCCCTGTTCCATAAAATGCTACTTTTTCAGAATGGATTCAATGGCTTACATATCTTTAAGATTTGGAGCATCTTTACAATTTTCATATGGAAGGTGTTCAATAAATATTCTTTGAATAACAAAATGACCTAGTGCCCCAGTTAAAATTTATTTTATATTGCTGACTTTGCTAAGTTCCACATAATTTTGTAGGTTATAGAGGGCAAACATTAGACGAGAATATTATGGAGAGATCCAAGACAGGGAGAAGGGAACTATAAAAGCTCTATAAGAAAAATGTATAACTATATTACACTTATTTAAATAGTGTGTTAATCTAAATTATTTAGTTTTTCTGTAGATGTTGTCTTCCTGTGCAGAAAGCACTATTTTAAAATACAGAAAAACTGTTCATAAATTATTAACTTGAATATTTTCATAAAAAGCATTGGGAAACAAGACACACATATCTAAGAATAATAAACACAGTCTGGATTTGTTTTTCTCTCTTCTCCATTGTTGGCATTTTGATGTTCCTCAGTGTCTGTGTTAGACTTGCTTTTCTTCACACCATACTTATGCTCTCTGGATGATTCCATTTTCTTCCATGGCATCAAAAGTTATCAATATTGATAAATTTCAAACATGTTTTTCAAAGCCAGTAACCTGCTAGTTGAATTAGCTAATACAGGATACTCTAAAGTTCAGTAGCTGTCCTACATATACCTAAAATTCAACTACATTTCCTGAAGCTCACCAAATCTTTTCTCTGCTTCTATATGTACTGTTCTAATTTGAAAAATGTGAGCAGGTCTATACCTTTTCACACATATTAAAATCTTTCATGTAGCTTTTTAGTCAACACCCTTCACATGTAACCATTGTTCTGATTTCTACCACAATAAATTAGTGTTGCCTATTTTCAAACTTCATGTAATGAAATCTACTCTGTGTATTCTTTTATGTATGGGTCCATTTGCTTCAGTTAATGTATCTTAGATGAAGCTGTTGAAATGCATCCATTTGGCTCCATCTATCAGTATCTCATTTTTAATTCTTGTTTATTGTAAGTGTATGGAGATAACCACAGTTCATCTATTCCCATAGTCATGGTCATCTGGGTTGTTTCCAAAATTTGACAGGCTTGAATCCCTCATGGAATTTACATATCATTAGCAGAATTTTCCAAGAAAGAACCTTCCCCTCCTCATCACTGACATTATCCTCTCTTTAGTCCCACTTGTAATTAGTTATTAAACATTTAATTCTAGCTCTTAAGATTATCTCCATATTTCTATTTTTACTAACAGTATATTGCCTAAGAAGAATAATTTTCAGCAGAAATATTTCAGATGACTTTTTATTCTTCAAATTCTCATCCAATCACAATCTAATATAGGCATACTGTGGAGATAGTGTGGATTCAATTTCAGACCACTGCAGTAGAGTGAATATTGCATTAAAGTGAGTCACACAATTTTTTGTTTCCCAGTGCATATAAAATAATATTTATACTAAATTGTAGTCTTTTAAGTGTGCAATAGCATTATGTCTAAAAAAATGTATATACCTTAATTTAAAATACTTTATTGCTAAAAAATTCTATCATCTGAGACCTAATTGAGTTTAGTCTTTTTGCTGAAGGGGATTTTTGCCTCAATGTTGATGGCTGCTGACAGATCAAGCTGGTGGTTGCTGAATGTTGAGATGGCTGTAGCAATTAAGACAACAATAAAATTTGCCATATTGATTGACTCTTCCTTTCATGAATGATTCCTGTGTAGCATGTGGTGCTGTTTGGTAGCATTTTACCCACAGTTGACATTCTTTCAAAATTGGAGTCAATCTTCTTAAACTTGGGCACCATTTTATCAACTAAGGTTATGTAATATTCTAAAATCTTGGCTGTCATTTCAACCCTCTTCACAGAGTCTTCACCAGGACTAGACTCCATCTCAAGAAATGACTTTCTTTGCTCATCCATAAGAAGTAACTCCTCATCCATTGAGGTTTTATCATGAAAGTGCAGGGATTCAGTCACATCTTCAGGCTCCACTTATAATTCTAGGTCTTGCTATTTCCACCACATTTCCAGGGGCTTCCTCCTCTTTAAGCTTGTAAAGTCATCCATGAGGGTTGGAATCAGCTTCTTTCAACTACTGTTAGTGTTGATATTTGGAACTTTTCCCTTTGAATCAAGAATGTTCTTAATGGCTTCTAGAATAGTGAAAGCTGTCCATCATGTTTGCAATTTACTTTACACAGATCCATCAAAGGAATAAAAATCTATGGCAGCTATAGTTCAATGAAATGTATTTCTTAAGTAATAAGACTTGAAAGTCAAAATTATTCCTTGATTCATGGGCTGTAGAATGGGTGTTGTGTTAGACATGAAAACAACCTTAATTTTGTTGTTTAGATTAATCTCCACAAAAGCTCTTGAGTGACCAAGTGTATTGTCAATGACCAGTAGTATTTTGAAAGGAATCTTTTTTTCTGAGCAGTGGATCTCAACAGTGGGCTTAAAATATTCAGCAAACCATGTTGTAAACACATATGCTGTCATCCAGGCTTTGTAATTCCATTTTTAGAGAACAGGAAAAACAGATTTAGTTTAATTTTTAAAAGCCCTGGAATTTTTGGAATGGTAAATGATCATTGGCTTCAACTTAAAGTCATCAGCTGTATTAGCCTTTAGTAAGTGAGTCAGCCTGTCCTTTGAATCTTTGAAGCCAGGCATTGACTTTTCCTCTATAGCTATGAAAGTCCTAGATGGCTTCTTCTTCCAATAAAAGACTGTTTCATCTACATTGAAAATCTGCTGTTTAGGGTAGCCACCTTCCTTAATTGTCTCAGCTAGTTTTTCTCGATAACTTGATGCAGCCTCTACATCAGCACCATAGCATTATTATATTGTGGAGGTGGCTTCTTTCCTTAAACTTTATGAAACAATGTCTGATAGCTTCAAACATTGCTTCTGAAGCTTCTTCACCTCTCTCAGCCTTCATAGAATTGATAAGAGTTATGGGCTGCCTTGCTTTCAATTAGGTTTTAGCTTAGGGGAATTTTCTTCTTGGAGGTTATATCCAGATCACAAAAACTTTTTCCATATGAGCAATAAGATTGTTTCACTTTCTTATCATTAGTGTGTTCACTGGAGTACCACTTGTCATTTTCTTAGAGAAATTGTCCTTTACATTCACAATTTGCCTAATTGTTTGGTGCAACAAGCCTAGCTTTCAGCTTATCTTGGCTTTTGACATGCCTTCCTCACTATGCTTAATAATTTCTAGTTGTTTATTTAAAGTGAGAGATGCCCAACTCTCCCTTTCACTTGAACACTTAGAGGCAATTGTATGGTTACTAATTGTCTCAATTTGAATGATGTTATGTCTCAGGAAATAGGGAGACCAAGTAGAGGAACACAGGAACACAGCTGGTCAGTGGAGCAGTCAGAACACACAACATTTATTAAGCTCACCATCTTATATGTGTGCACTTCATGATGCCCCAAATCAATTATGATATTAGCATCAAAGATCACTGATCACAGATCACCATAATAAATATAACAACAATAGTGATGTTTGAAGTATTGCAAGAATTGCCAAAAGATGACATAAAGACATGAAGTGAGCTATTTCTGTTGGAAAAATGGAGCCTATAGACTTCCTCAATGCTAGGTTACCACAAGCCTTCAATCTATAAAAAATGTTTCTGTGAAGCAGAATAAAGTGAAGCACAATAAAATGAGATATGCTAGTATCCATAAAGAATGGAATGTTTTTTAAAAGCATGATTATGATATGTGTGATTTATTTTTTATGGCTTTTATTTCCCTTCAGGATAAAAGACAAATTCCTTTAAAAAGTATCTCAAATTACTTTGTGATCTGGATTCAGATGATATTTTCTTGTCATCTTTCACTACACTTCTGCTGAGACCATCTATTGTAATCAAATAATTTGTTTAATTTTCTCAAACATGATGTCCATCTACTTTACACTTGTGTCTCTGCACGTCTTTCTCTCTTAGAATTTCTACATTCCACATTCTAGATTGTAGATTATTATAGTTTACATTCTAGATTATTTTGAACTCTTCATTTTCAGCTGTTTTGTGTCAGATATCCTTCCATAACGCTTGTCCACCTCTGGTTTATCTCATCTTTCAATAGTTCCCCATTTTGTACGTGCATAATACTTAAAACACTGTTTTCACTGAAAGTCAGTCTCTCTAAATTGAGATTGTCCTTTACATAACTTTTTTTAATTCACATAATCATACTCAGCACCTACCCTTGTAGTTGAAAAATAGTTGAGGATGAATAATCATTTGTTAAGTTAATGGATAAGTCGAAATGAACTAATTAAACTTCATAAAAGTGCTTGCACTAGAAAAAATGTCACATCAGGAGAAATTATAAAAAGATCATTCAACTTCTAAAATTAGAAGACAATGTAATATTTGAATATGGCGTAATTGAAAATGAAAAAAGAAAAAATATGAGGATTTCCAAGGATTGAGTTCCTAAAAAGTATCAATTTACTAAAAAATTGTATTGAAATATATCATGCAGTGATAAGTAATAAATTATGTAGTACATCTACTAAAATATTTTAAAAGTTGAAGACATATTCATGATTCAAAATTATGTCTAAGCTGATCTCATAACTCTCAAGCTTTTCCAGAAACACCCATGTTGGGTAAATTTTATCCTTTGTTGAGATTTTTAGATAATTCAGTTTGTAAACACTAAAATGAGTAAAAGTAGCATAAAACTTATGGATGATTAACTCAAATTGCCCCATTTTAAATATTACGTTTCCAAGTCTTAGGAAGTCTTAAAGTATTTTTAATTGAGAAACAGGAAGGAAAACTCTTATTGGGAAATAAGGAAATAAGATAGAGACTTTGCTGTTAGAATTTAGAAAGGGACTAAAGATTAATGAGGAAGATTCTGGAAGCATTATTTGAGCTCAGAAAGTGAAGAGGTGTTTTCATCAAAGTATCCTATCTTTTCTTTTTGCTGATGTGTATGTGTGTGTTTATTATGTTTGGATCTATATTTTGAATGGTTACTTTTACCTGCAGACAAAGATAAAGACAGCATTTCTGTAGTCATAGATATGTGAAATCATTAGTTCCTAGTGAGAAAGTAACTCAGAGAATATTATCTCTTTAATTTTGCTTCTCCTGGCCAGAGACCTACATAATTTCCAATTTGATTTTGTATTTTGGAAAATCTGAAGCTCTCAGGTTTTATTTGCATCACATAGACAATAAGCAATAAATATTAAAATAAAACTTCTCCTTATAAATGTAAAATCCCACTTTATTTATGCCAAAAAGAGATTACCTAAACAGCACATTGGTTGGCTTCCATTTTGACATGCATTATTGCTACAAAAAGCAATGCTGAATTTGGAATTTACTTACTTATTTTTCATTTAGAATACCCACATGCTATTGTATTGAAGCCAATAAGTAGTTTTTTAAATTTTTTCTCTTTGTATTTTATAGTCATAAGCTTTAGATCCATAACTCCCAGAGAGTATAGAGATTTATAAATAACTTCTGATGGGAGAATCTCATCTGAGCTTTCATTTACTCAAAATAATTCATCCTGATAAACAGCACAGATGTTTATCATGTGCACATTTTTATAGAAAAAGATAGTAAAGCTACCAACAATATCACAGTTTTGACATTGAAATATTTAATATTATAGACTTCTGTGCTAAATTTCTATTTATTATCGCTTAGTTATTTTCCCTCCTCCATTTTTATTTTTTTGTTTTATTTTCTTCTCTATCTCCTGGGTTTCCCTCCTCCTTCTTCTTTTTTTATACTTCAATAATAAAAATGATTTATTGAACTGATGATCATGCAATCGAACTGTAAGTGGAGATAGATAAAAAAATTTTGTGAGTAAAAATAAAACAAACCTCAATTAGACATTTGTTTCTGAACGTTCTACAATTTGATCTCAATACCATCTTGGTCGCACTAGTGTAGAAAATTAATTCAGTATGTTATTAAATACAAATCAAACACATTGTAAGTATGGAGGTGATCTACATTTCTTGAATATGTTTAGGTCAGCACTTGATAATTATAAGAAAAACATATGGAATTTCAAGATAATTCATTATTAAAATAATGTTCCTATTATATCCTTGTAAACTTTCTATTATCTAACAGATCCAATACATTCATTACTTTTCTTAAGTTTTAATAATTAATTTTTAAATTGCAGTAACATTGGATTGTATCAATATATAGCTTTCAGATGTTAATCGTAATATATTTCAAATTCTGTGTAGATTACATCATGTTCACCACACAAAAACTAATTATAGTCCATCCCCTTAAATGTGAGCCTAATCACCCCTTTTGCCCTCCCCTCTCTCCCCTTCCCCTCTGGTAACCACCAATCCAATCTCCATTGTTACGTGTTTGTTTGTCATTGTTTTTATCTTCTACTTATGAGTGACATCATATGGTATTTCACTTTCTACCTCTGAGTTATTTCACTCAGCAAAATACTCCCAAGGACCATCCACATTGTCACAAATGGCCAGATTTTATCATTTCTTGTGGCTGAGTAGTAGTCCATTGTGTATATATACCATATAGTCTTTATCCATGCATCCCTGGACAGGCACCTAGGTTGTTGCCAAGTCTTGCCTATTGTGTATAATTCTGCAATGAATATAGGGGTGCATGTATTTTTAGGCCTTTGCATTTTCAAGTTGTTTGGATAAATACCCAGCAGGGGGATAGCTGGATCATATGGTAGATCTATTCTTAATTTTCTGAGGATACTCCATGCTGCTTTCCATAGTGGCTGCACCAGTTTGCACTGCCACCAGCAGTGAACAAGGGTTCCCTTCTCTCCACATCCTCTCCAACATTTGTTGTTTCCTGTGTTGTTAATTATAGCCATTCTGACCAGAGTGAGGTGATACCTCATTGTTGTTTTGATTTGCATTTCCCTGATAGCTAATGATGTTGAGCATCTTTTCACATGCCTGTTGGCTATCTGCGTATCTTCTTTGGAGAGATCTCTGCTCAGATATTTTGCCCATTTTTTAATTGGGTTGTTGGTTTTCTTGTTGAGATGTATGAGTCACAGGATATGAAATCAACATGCAAAACTTGGTTTCGTTTCTACACACTGACAATGAAGATGCAGAAAGAGAAATTAAGAATACAATCCCATTTACAATTGCAAAAGAATAAAATACCTAGAAGCAAAATTAACCAAAGAGGTGAAAGATCTGTACACCAAAAACTATAAAATATTGTTGAAAGATATCGAAGAAGACACAAAGAAATGCAAAGATATTCCATGCTCTTGGATTGGATAAAGTGACATCATTAAAATGTCCATACTTCCTAAAGCAATCTATAGATTCAGTGCAATCCCTGTCAAAGTTCCAACAACATTTTTCACATAAATAGAACAAAGAATCCTAAAATTTATATGGAAAAACATAAGACCCCGAATGGCCAAAGGGTTCCTGATAAAAAGACAAAGCTGGAGGTATCACACGCACTGATTTAAAAATATACTACAAAGCCATAGTAACCAAAACAACATTGTACTGGCATAAAAACAGACACACAGACCAATGGAACAGAACAGATAGCCCAGAAATAAACCCACACACTTATGGACAGCTAATATTCAACAAGGGAGCCAAGAGCATACGATGAAGAAAGGAGAGTCTCTTCAATAAATGGTGTTGGGAAAACTAGACAGCCACATGGAAAAGAATGAAAGTAGACCACTACCTTACACTGTGCACAAAAATCAACTCAAAATGGATTAAAGGCTTGAATCTAAGACAGGAAACCACGAAACTTCTAGAAGAAAACATAGGCAGTACACTCTTTGACATTGGTCTTAGCAGTATATTTTCAAGTACCATGTCTGACTGGGCAAGGGAAATGAAAGAATAAATGAATAAATGGGGCTACCTCAAACTAAAAAGCTTCTGCACAGCAAAGGAAACCATCAACAAAATGAAAAGACAACCTAACAATTGGGAGAAGATATTTGCAAAGTGTATATCAGATAAGGGGTTAATATCCAAAATATACAAAGAACTCCCTCCTCCTTCTATTTCTCCATCTTCTTTTACTTATTTTTGCTCTTTCTGAATTTCTTGCCCCATATATTATTTTGATAAACAATCAACTTACAAAGGATAAAAAACTAACCAAAACGTAAGTTATTTTTTGAGAGAGAAGAAGTTTCTTAGGAGTAATCTTTTTTAAATTACTGTATCATTTAGCTGTAAGGACACAAAGGACAAATTTAAAAGTTATTAATTACATTGATAATAAAGTCAATGGAAAAAGAAATAAAAGTTCATTTACAATGGATTGATGGCTGAAAATTTACATTTAGGAATATCTGATGTTGAGAAAATAAAGACAAAATCTACAACAACTATTTTTCCTAGCATTACGGAGATATAATTGACATATAACTTTATGTAATTTTAAGATATAAAATATGAGTTGATATATATATATAGTGTGAAATGATTGCTACTACAAGGTTAGTTAATACATCTTTCACCTCATATACTTGTCATTGTGTGTGTGCGTGTGGTAAAAATTTTTAAAATACACTTTCTCTAAAAACTTTTATCATGCCATATCGTATAGTCACAATGCTGCATATTTGATTCCCAGAACTTAATCATATAATAACTAAAAATAAAATTTCCATTGATAAACATCTTTCCATTTGCCTTATCTCCCTGTCCTTGGGAGCCATAAGTCAACTCAATTGCCATGGATTATGCTTTTTTAGATTCCACATATGAGTGAGATCATAAAGTATTTATCTTTCTATGTCTGATTTATATCACTTAGCACAATTTCCTTAAGGTCCATCTTTTTTGTCAAAAATAACATGGTTTCCTTTTAATGGCTTATTAATACTTCACTGTGTAAAAATATCACAATTTCAAAGTGCATTAATTCAGTGACACATGCTTATATTATTTCTATGTCTTGGTTATTGTGAATAACACAACAATGAACATAGGAATACTGATATTTCTTAGAGATAATGATTTTATTTCCTTCATCTATATATCCAAAACATGGATTTCTGGATCATATGGTAACTCTTTTTTTTATTTTTTTGTGGAATCTCTATACTCTTTTCCAGAGTTACTCTGCCAATTTGCATTCCCACTGGCTGCACAAGGGTTTCATTTTCCCCCAATTCTTGCCAGCACTCGTTATTTCTTGTCTTTTTGGTAATAGCCATCTAACAAGTGTGAGGTGATAGTTCAGAGTGATTTTGATTTGTATTTCACTGATTGTTTGTGATATTGAGAACTTTCTCGCGAACTTGGACATTTGTATGTCTTCTTTGAAAAAATATTCAGTGGTCCATTGGTCATTTTAGAAATTATTTTATTGAGGACATAATGGCTTATAACACTGTGTAATTTCAGACGTACATTATTATATATCAGTTTTTGTATAGTTTGCATCATGTTAACTACCAGTACTCCACTTTTTATTCATCAGCATACGTCTGTGCCCCTTTATCCCTTTTGCCCTCCCTACACTCCCTTCCCCTCTAGTAACCACTAATCTGTTCTCTTTATCCATGTGTTTGTTTATCTTCCACATATGAGTGCAATTATAGTGTTTGTCTTGTCTGGCTTATTTTGCTTAGCATAACACACTCAAGGTCCATCCATGTTGTTGCAAATGGCATGTTTTTCCTTTTCTGTGGCTATTATTTCACTGTATACACATACCACTTCATTATCCATTTATCCATTCATGGGCACTTGGGTTGCTTTCACATCTTGGCTATTGTGAATAACGCTGTGATGAATATAAGGTTGCATAAATCCCTTTGAATTATTGATTTATTGCTCTTTGGATAAATGCCCAGTAGTGCGATAGTTGGATCTTATGGTATTTCTATTTTTAACATTTTAAGAAACCTCCATAATGCTTTCCATAGTGGCTGCACATGTTAGCGTTCCCACCAATTGTGTAGGGGTTTCCCTTTTCTCCACATCCTCTCCAATATTGGTTATTTTTTGTTTTGTTAATTAAAGCCATTCTTATGGGTGTAAAGTGATATCTCATTGCAGTTTTGATTTGAAATTCTCTAATAATTAGTGATGTTAAACATCTTTACATGTTCCTGTTAGCCATCTATATGTCTTCTTTGGAAAAATGTCTTTTAATATCCTTTTCGCATGTTTTGATGGGGTGGTTTGATCTTTTGTTCTTGAGTTGTATGAGTTCTTTATATATTTTGGAAATTAACCCCTTCTGTATATATGATTTGCAAATATTTTCTCCCAGTTGGTTGATTGTCTTTTCATTTTGTTCATGGTTTCCTTTGCCTTGCAGAAGCTTTTTAATTTGATGTAGTCCCATTTGTTTCTTTTTTGTTTTGTTTCCCTTGCCTGAGAAGACACGGGGATTGGAAAGATACTGCCTAGACAGATGTCAGAGTGTACTGCCTATATTTTCTTATACGAATTTTATGTTTTCAGTTCTTACATTCCTCTTTAATCCATTTTGAGTTAATTTTTGTGTATGGTCTAAGAAAATGGCCTACTTTCACTCTTTTGCTTGTAGCTGTCCAGTTTTAGCAACACCATTACTGAAGACACATTCCTTTCTCCATTGTTTGTTTTTCACTCCTTTGTCAAAGATTAGCTGCGTATAGATGTGCAGTTTTATTTCTGGACTTTCAATTCTGCTCCATCGAGCTCTCTGTCGTTTTTTTTTTTCTCTTCTCCATGGCCATGCTATATTGATTACTGTAACTTTGTAGTATATTTTGAAGTCAAGGATTGTGATACTTCCAGCTTTGTTCATTTTTCACAGAATTCCTTTAGCTATTTGGAGTCTTTTGTTCTTCCATATAAATTTTAGGATTCTTTGTTCTAATTCTGTGGAGAGTGTCATTGGGATTCTGATTGGGATTGCTTTGAATATGTAGATTGCTTTAGGTCATACAGAAATTTTAACAATGTTTATTCTTCCAATCCAAGAGCAGGGATATCGTTCCACTTCTTTATGTCTTCTTTGATGTACGTCAATAATTTCTCATAGTTTTCAATGTATAGGACTTTCACCTACTTGGTTAAATATATTCCTAGGTATCTTAGTCTTTTCCTTGCAATAGTAAATGGGGTGTACTCTTGAATATTCTGTCTGCTACTTCCTTGTTAGTATGCAGAACTACATGTGATTTTTGTATGTTGATATTGTACCCTGAAAATTTGTTGTAGTTATTGATTATTTCTAATAGTTTCCTGGTGGATTCTTTAGGGGTTTCTAGATATAGAATCATGTCATCTGCAAACAGTGAGAGTTTTACTTCTTCCTTTACAATTATTATACCTTTTATTTCTTTTTCTTTCCTAATTGCTCATGGCAAACTTCTAATACTATATTGAATAAAAGTGTCAAGAGTGGGTATCCTTGTTTGTTCCTGTTTTCAGAGGAAAGACTTCTAATTTTTCACCATTAAGTATGATGTTGGCTGTGGGTTTGTCATATATGGCCTTTATTATGTTGAAATACTTTCTTTCTATACACATTTTATTCAAAGTTGTTTATCATCAATGGATGTTGCATCTTGTCAAATGCTTTCTCTGCATCCATTGAGCTGATCATGTGGTTTTTATTCCTCATTTTGTTAATGTGATGTACACATTTTATTGATTTGTGGATATTGAACCATTCCTGCGTCTCTGGTATAAATCTCACTTTATCATGCTGTATGATTCTTTTAATGTATTGATGTATGTATCCTATTTGCTAATATTTTATTGAGAATTTTTGTATCTATGTTCATCAGCAATATCCCCCTGTAATTTTCCTTTTCTATGTTGTCCTTGTCTGTTTTTTTTTTTTTTAACCAGGGTAATGTTGGCCGCATAGAATGAGTTAGAAAACACTGAATTTACCTCTGTTTTTTGGAATAGTTTGAGAAGTATAGGTATTGAATCTTTGAATGTTAGGTATAATTCTTCAGAGAAACCACCTGGTGCTGGACTTTTGTTTGTTGGGAGATTTTTGATGACTGTTTCAATCTCATTAATTGTGATTGGCCTGTGCAGATTCTCTATTTCTTCTTGATTAAGTTTTGGGAGATTGTATGATTCTAAGAATCTATCCCTTTCTTCTAGGTTATCCAATTTGTTGGTACATAGTTTTTCTTAATATTTACTTATACTCCTGAGTATTTCTGTGGTATCCATTTTAATTTCTCCTCTTTCATTTCTAATTTTATTTATTTGAGCCTCCTCTCATTTTATTAGTCAGTCTGGCTAAGGGTTTGACAATTTTGTTTATCTTTTCAAATAATCAGCTCTTAGTTTCACTGATCCATTCTTTTATTTTTCTTGTCTCTATTTCATTTATTTCTACTCTTATTTTTATTATTTTCCTCCTTCTGCTGACTTTTGCCTTTGCTTCTTTTCCTAGCAATTTTAGGTGTAATTTAAGATCACTTATTTGATATTTTTCTTGTCTGTTGATGTAAGCCTGTATTGCTATAAATTTCCCTCTGATTGCTTCTTTTGCTGCATCCTATAAGAACTGGTATATTGTGTTTTTATTTTCACTCGTCTCCAGGTATTTTTTGTTGTTTCTCCTTAGATTTCTTCATTGATCCAATGGTTGTTCAGTAGCATGGTGTTTAGTCTCCACATACTTGTAACTTTCCCAGCTTTTTTCTTGTAGATGATTTCTAGTTTCATAATATTGCTGTGAAAAAAGATGCTTGATAGGATTTCCATCTTCTTAACTTTATTAATGCTTGAATTGTCTCCCAAAATATGGTCTGTCTTTGAGAATGTTACATGTGCACTTTAGAAAAATGTGTATTCTGCTCTTTTAGGATAGAATGTTCTATATGTATCTATTAAATCCTTCTGTCCTAGTGTTTCATTTAAGACCACTGTTTCCTCATTGACATTCTGTCTGGATGACGTATCCATTGATGTAAGTGTGATGTTGAGGTCCCTACGTTTATTGTGTTGCTGTCAATTTCTCCCTTTAGGTGTGTTAGTAGTTGCTATTTATACTTTGGTGCTCCTGTGTTAAGTTCATTTATATTAATATATGTTATGTACTTTTGGTCTAATGTCCCTTTTATCATTATATACTGCCACTATTTGTCTTCCATGATTTTTTTTAACTTGAAATCTGCTTTGTCTGATGTAAGTATGGCTATAGCTGCTGTCTTTGCTTGCCATTTGCTTGGAGTATAAACTTTCATCCCTTCACTCTGAGCCTATGTTTGTCTTTAGAGCTGAGATGTGCTTCCTTGAGGCAGTATACCCTTGGGTCTTGTTTTTCAATCCATCCAATCTTTGCCTTTTGATTGGTGAATTTAATACATTTACATTTATAGTGATTATTTATGTATGACGGCTTAATACTGACATTTTATCTCCTGTTTGCCAGTTGTCCTATAATTCCATTCTTTCTTTTCCCTTGTATTTCTGATCATTTCAGTTTGGTGATTTTCTGTGATAGTTTTCTCAGTTTTCTATTGGTGACTTCTGCCTCTGCTCTGATTTTTCGTTTAGTGGATACTGTGAGGTTTGTATAAAAGATATAATAGATGAAATAATGCTTATTCTCATAGCCTTTTATCTCCATTAGCCTAAGCAGGTTCCAACCCTTTCTGCTTCCTCTTCTGTGTTATTGTAGTCACAAGCTATTCTATTTTTGTTTTGTCAGTTATTTGACTAAATAGAATTGTTTGTAGTTAGTTTTGATGATTTATTTTCATTTACCTTTTATGTTACAATTGTTTGCTGACCTATTTTGATAGAGAACTGCAATTTTCTCATTTTTTCTATATGCTCATCTCCATGATCAAAACTTTATAAATTTTGCCTTTTTGTTTCAGGTTGGAGGGCTTCCTTCATCATTTCTTATAATGTAGGTATAATGGCAATGGACTCTTGCAGGTTTTGTTTATCTTGGAAAGCTTTTATTTTTCTATCATATCTGAAGGATATTTTCTCTGGATAGAGCATTCTTAGCTGGTAGTTTTTGTCTTTCAGTATGTTGAATATATTATTCCATTCTCTCCTAGCCTGTAAGGTTTCTGCTGAGAAATCCACTGAAAGCTTGGTAGGGCTTCCTTTGTACCTTATTCTTTTCTGTCTTGCTGCCCTTGATATTTTTTCTTTGTCAATGACTTTTGACAGTTTTAATACTATGTGCCTTGGAGAAGGTCTTATTTTTGTATTGATATAATTAAGAGTTCTGTTGCTTTCATGTACTTGTATGTGCAGTTCTTCCTCCAGATTTGGGAAGTTCTCAGAATTATTTCTTTGAACACTTCTCTGCTCATTTCCTACACCGTTTCTCCTTCAGGCATACCTATAATCTTGTGTTACTTTTCCTAGTTTGATCAGATATTTCTGAAAGAATTTTCACATTTTTGCAAAAATCTTAGTTCTCGCTACTGCTCCACCTGAAGCATTTCTAGATTTTTATTTTCTAGGACACTAATTCTCTCCTCCATAATATCTGCTCTGTTTTTTTATGCTTTCTCCACTATTTATATCTCAATAATTGAGTTCCTTATATCCAGGAATCAAATTCATTTGCAGTGCTGTCTACTCTTTCACCATCCCAGAAATCAACATTTTTAATAAGTTAAATATCATAATTAGCCTTCAGAATTGCTGCAAAAGTATAAAATGTATTTGGAACTTGGAAATTCTTCTTGAAATATTGATGCATCATAACTACTTTTAATCTCCTTCCATAAAGAAGTGTCAATATTTCCAAACTGTTGGTAATGTCTTCTGAAATTTAACATTTAACAATCAGAAGTTGAAAAGTTGTAAAGGTTTAAACTTTATAAGAAAATGTAGAAGGTATTACAAATGCCTTTAGAAAGCCCAGATTATTTTATATCTATTGCTCTTATTTATTATTTATTCTGTATCTACTTTAAATCACATTTATATATTTTTCCCTGAATAGACTTACGGTGACCTCCATAGATGTAGCCTAGTTTATTTTTTCATAGACACAGCAAATTAAAATCAAGATAGAGGAAGAAGCAGGGAATTGGACTCAGAGACATTTCAATGTTGTTTAATTTTCTTCCTTTTATTTCAGTTTCCATAGAAAAATCCTATGTACATTAAAGAAGATGATGTTTGGGCAAACAACAACAACAAAATAAATCCTTATCCAAAAAATGGCATTGATCGTATAAATCTAAGTTCTTCCTGACATTTAGATCTTTGGGAGATGAATTTAAACCTGGAGAATTGTATCATAAATAGAAACAAGATGAGATTGAGATTGTTCATAAGGATTTTAACAGGGTTAAAGAAGATATATATATATATATATATCCATTTTCATATTTATTTAAATTTTATATATACTTGTATTTATATAAAATAAGTGTGTACAAAAATACACACATACACACAAATATACCAGTACACATAGGATACAGAAATTACCTGGTTCAAATTCTTAAATGTGTGAATAATACTGAAAGTGGAAAGCTGAAGTAATTTAACTCATAGCATAAAACAATCATAACAGCCATCACTTACATAGACCTTGTAAATAACTAGCTAGATATTAACTCTTGAACCATGTGTATAGGTGCTTGTTCATCTCCAACTAATAATGTTCTAAGCACTTATTTTACCCTACTTAATCCTCACAAGACCTGAGGTCAAAAATTATTTTTATTCTTTGTTTACATAGAGTGAACACAGGGATGGCAGGTAGAGATTAAGTTGGGTTAACGGTCACAGTCAGGTTGAGATTTTTGGTTTCTCATTTGATGCTTTGACGGTCTCTAAGGAATCAGTCAGGAGCGAGGTCTCTGACCTGCTTTTGGGGCTGCTTTGTTCACTCTACATAACCACCAAATTTCAAAAGGCAGCCTGATTCTAGGGACAGAGGGGTTCAAACATTTGGTATAAATTTTCGCCAAATTAAGTTCCAGTTATTTCCTAGAACATTCTTACATGAAACACACTTCCAAATTTTGTTTGATTCCAGTCAGATACTTAAAGAAGAGAGATAAATTAGACATATAAAAAATCTAGAAATAGGGGCCGGCCCGGTGGTGCAGAGGTTAAGTTTGCACATTCTGCTTCTTGGCGGCCCAGAGTTGGCTGGTTTGGATCCCGGGTGCGAACATGGCACCGCTTGGCAGCCATGCTGTGGTAGGCATCCCACATATAAAGTAGAGGAAGATGGGCACGGATGTTAGCTCAGAGCCAGACTTCCTCAGCAAAAAGAGGAGGACTGGCAGTAGTTAGTTGAGGGCTAATCTTCCTCAAAAAAAATCTAGAAATAGAATTTTTTGTCTTTATACTGATTCACTTTTTGTGTTTGCTTAAGGCACCATCTCTGCAAATTCCCAATATATGTTGATGGATAACACTATCTATAATTTAAAAATCTCATGACTTGAACTGTGTGAAGTTACCAATTCTTTTGACTTACAGTTATGAATTATCAGTCTTTTGCTAAATATATTAAATCATATATAACTTATATTCCACAAATATACAGGCTCATGGGACTTCCTCTGGTTAGCAAAACCAAGGTGGCATACACAAGCACAGAAACACTCACACACACTCTCAGTAAACATTCATTAAATTATTTCAGGTGGTTATATCCCAAGAGCGCTCCATTAACACCAAAGTTCTCCTTTGTGGTTTATGTAAAGCCTTATGGACAAAACAACCTGTTTGGTCAAACACACTGATGACTCAGATTTTATCCTGGTGGGAATCTTCAGTCAATCTGAACAGCCAACATTTACATGGTCATTTTTGTGGTTTTCCTCATAGGCTTGTCTAAAAACATCATTCTGATCCTTCTGATGCACTTTGATGTCAACCTCCACACCCCAATGTACTTTTTTTATCAGCCACTTGTCTCTCATGGACATGATGGACATTTTTGTCACTGTGCCCAAGATGCTCAGGGACCAGAACATGAGTGTGACTAAGATCTCAGCTCCTCAATGTGGGATACAGATGCTCCTATAGTTGACACTAGGTGGTTCAGAATGTTTCCTTCTAGCCACCGTGGCCTATGATTACTATGTAGCCATCTGCCATCCTCTCCATTACCCTGTCTTCTTGGACCACATGATGTGTCTTCTCCTGGCATATGACTGCTGGTTTCTGGGCTTGGTGGGTAGTTTCAGGCTCACACCCATCACCATGACCTTCCCCTTCTGCAGATTCCAGGAGATCCATCATTTCTTCTGTGAGGTCCCTGCCATTATACAGCTCTCCTGCTCAAACATTTCTCTCTATGAGACACTCATGTAATTTTGCTGTGTCCTCATGCTCGTCATCCCTGTGACAGTAATTTTAAGCTCCTATTATTTCATCTTCCTCACCATTCACAGAGTGATTTCTGTAGAGGGCTGGAAGAAGGCCTTCCCCACTTGTTCCTCCTAACATGATGGTGGTCACCCTCTACTAGGAGGCTTCTGTATACACCTACATGCTCTCTGGCTCCTATAACCCCCTGTAAGAAGGACATGCTAGTATCTGTCCTTTGTACTATACTAACTCCTGTGATAAACCCTTTAATTTAGAGTCTCAGGAATAAAAATGTCACAAGGGCTATGAAGAAAATGTTGAATGTGGGATTGGTATTTCAAGACACTCTAAAATAACAAATTTGATATTTATATTTTTTTCTTCTATCAACACATCAGAAGTTTATAATCTTATGCCTCTGTTAGTTCCAAGATTCTCATACCATGATGTCTTCTCATTTTCACCCCTTTTTTAGTGTTTCTTCAATGTACTATAAAACTCTTTGATTCTATGCTCCTTCTCCATTCAAAATGTATTGCATTGTCACATTGTATTGAAGTTACACTTATTGAAGTTGATAACTGCAGTTCTATCAAGTAATATCTATATTTTTACAAAACATAATAAGATAATTAGAAGATGAATGTCATAGGGAGGTTTGAAATTGTCTATAATGAGAGAGAGAGACAGACAGAAACAGAGTAAGAGAAAGAGAGAGATATTGAAAGAGACAGAGAGATTGAAAGAAAGGTGATGAACCAAAATAGCTACAATGTTAACCATAGGTAAATCTGGGTAAAAGGTATATGGATTTTTTTTATGCTTTTTACTCATGATACTTCTCTATAAATTTTAAATTTACTCCAAATAAAGAGTTAAAATATTTCTCTTCTCACAGTTCTTTTTTTCAATTTTTATTCCCTGTGTGTTTGCAGTGTATGTCACATAATATCCTAGAAGACATGCTCATTTCAATGTGACTTTTCATTAGTGAGATGATCCAGTCATCTGCCCACATTTATTGGAGGCTATCTTGTTCCACATTGTCCAACCTTGAAGGCATTTAGTGGAGGTTAATAATCCCACTATTTAGTGAGTTAGAATCCAGAGTTACATAAGGGTTGGTGGGAAAAAATATTAATTCAGAATGGAAGATTTAAGGAAGGCTCTCTGCACAAGATAACTTATGTACTGAGTTTTTAAGTATGTAATTTACAAGACAAAGATAGCCGTGAGACATCAATTAATCAATCATTCTTTTATGTATTTAATAATAATTTCTTATACTAATTATAATCCAAAATAACAACTAAGTGAGATTACAATATGAGTACTACATGGTTGCTGGCCCCAAGGAATTTCATCTAGTAGTTGTAATTGTATGTGCAAATAGGTGCTATAATGTATGTGCTATGCTTTGATGTTCATGTGGAAAGTGAACAGAACATAAAGACACATTAGTTTTACCTGTGACATGTGAGTTTAGATGAGCCAAGGGCACTGAGGGAAGACCCTGGAGCTCAGTGTTGAATTCTGTCTAGATACTATTCTCAGATGAGTACAGGAGGCTGGGGCACAGGGGAATTAGGGACAAGAGACCACAGAAGTGGTGTGGCATGAACAAAGGTCAGATGGTTGACCAAGCAAGAGAAGTAAATGTTCCAGTGGCACTTCCTCCTTTGCTTTACTTTACATACTGATTATATGCCCTTCTGTGACCTAGAACTTAGTGAAATGATCAACCTTGCACATTAGAAATATTACTTAGCTGATAGTCAACTGAAAAAGTGCATGCCTGGAGTCAGGGTAATCAGATAAGTGAGGATGGTGAACAAAAGTGTGTTGATCTAAGGAAATGGATCTCACTTTAACACAAGAAGTCTCTAGGGAGAGGATCCATCACGCTAAATGGGTACATGTTGAACCCATTTTATCAACCCACAGACAAGTGTGTCTGTGTTCAATTTGTGAATAATCAGGTGATTTCAAAAGCAGAGATTCCATTTTTCTGCTGATGCACTCAATTATGTCATGTCTCTAAAATAAGGATATTCCAGTGTTTAAAAAATGATGTTGGAAATCCAATTCCCAATAATTTTGCAGCAGTCAAATTAAATTAATAAACATACACAGTCTTGAACTTTAAAAAAATGAGAAGTATTATATATTACCCATTAATTTGCTGGACTATATGATAAACACATTTGTTACTTCCATTTATAGCACCCTAGAAATAGGGAACAAAATAGAACAAAACAAAATATAATTTGAGGTGGGGCTACATTCTTCTAAAGGTAAATTTTTTTACACTATATCAAATGAAAAAGTCTTATTTAGGCACATGTGTGTAGTGATGGGTTGTAATTAGTCTTTGGGTGGAGAACATGATGTAATCTAAACAGGAATCAAAATATAATGATTCACACCTGAAATTTATATAATTCTATAAACCAATGTTACAAGAATAAAATAAAAGAAGGTACCCATACAACAAAATAGCAAAAAAAAAAAAAAAAAAAAGCGAAACAAACCCCAAGATAACTAAATTAAATAATGGATAAAGGAGCTGAAATAGATATTTTCCCAAAGAAGACATACAAATGGTCAACAGGTGCATGAGAGGGTGCTCAAGATCACTAGTCATCAGGGAAATGCAAATCAAAACTACAATGTGATATTACCTCACACTTGTTAGGCTGTCTGTTATCAAAAAGACAAGAGAAGAGATAAATGCTGGCAGGGATGTGGAGCAAACAAAACCCATAACACTGTTGGTGGGCATATAAACTGGTGTAGCCACTGTGCAAAGCAGTATGGAGGCAGATTCCTCAAGAAATTAAAAATAGAACCATTATATTGTTCAGCAATCCCATAAAACCAATTTCTTGAAGAGATATCTGTACCCCTGTATTCATTGCAGCATTATTCACAATAACCAAGGTATGGAAACAATCTGAGTGTCCATTAATGGATGAATGAATCAGGAAATTAGTAAATATGTTCAATGGAATACTATTCAGCCTTCAGAAAGAAAGACATCCAAATCACTTGCATCAACATGAATGGGCCTTGGTGACATTATACTAAGTGAAATAACTCAGACAGAGAAAGACAAATAATGCATAGTATCACTAATATGTGGAAATTTTTGCAAAAAAAGGAGCTCATAGAAACACAGTGCAGAAGTGGTTTTCAGGGACTTGGGAGTGAGGGGAAATGGGGAAAAACTATTAAAATGGTACGAATTTTCAGTTATAAGATAAAGTCTGATGATCTAATGTATAACATGGTGACTACAGTTGATAACACTATATTATATAAATGAAATCTTCTAAGAGAGTAAAACTTAAATGTTGGCCTCCATAATTATCTGTTCCTATAGATGGACATATGGACAACCCATAGAACATCATGATGTCCCACTACATCAATGACAATTGTGCTAATCACAGTGGATGAAAAACAATTTGCAAGTGTGATGGAGGCTCAAAATGTGCTCAAGGGTGTGAGATAAACAGTGAAGATTCAGTGGCTGACCATATCAGTAAAAATTTCAAGAGATGAGTATCCTGGTGTAGTAGAAAATATCTTCTGCAAAGCAAGGGACAAATTAGTGTACCTTGCACTTCTCATCATATAGAAGGAAGGATAACACCTGACATGTCTGTGGTTTTGAAAGCAACATTTTCAACATCTACAATGACTTCTCCAGCCAATAATCTAGGTGACAGAAAGTGGCAAGTATGACAGGGATATATCAGCAAAGAATTCTGAAGTAAGTCTTGGCTGAGATGCTGGTGGCCCTGATGCTCATGGTACAGTCCTGTAGATCCAAAGTTATTGATGGTGTTAGTGGTGGGAAAAAATACTAAGAGTAGTTTATGGCAGACCTCAAAAGGATAGCTAGAATTTATACTTCAAAAATTATGGATCCAACCTATATCATGAAAATAAATAGTAAAAAAGAAAAAGCTCTGACATCCTACTGAACCATGGTAGAGATAAAATATGACATCAAGTGACCACAAAGTCATAACTGGCCATCATAAGCAAGGTTGTCTCAAATCTATCAAGTTTTAAGATCAGGTGTTCCCAAGAGGTATTAATCATAAGATGAAAATGTTAAATTTAGCATTGAGAATAAGTAGCAAAATAAGCACCATAAGCAACACAGTTTGTATAGATACCTTGTGTCACACACTACTCTTGTATCCACGTTTCTCCATTAGCTCATACTTAATGTCAACATGGAGTATTCCTAATAATTAGCTGATGGATGAGAAAAAAATCCAAACCTGAATCATGGGCAGCACATTTTCATATGGTACCCTGAAAGACAAGAGTGATGGGGAGATATGTCCAATAGTCAGAGCTTTAGGTTACTCCTTTTGTGCACTCACCTGGTTATTCACTTCGTGTACAAGCATAAATGCCTGAAAGTTAGAATATGCACCTACTGACTTGCAGTGGCAATTGGCATGGCAGGTTGCTCAGAAACTTGGATGGAGAATGATCAAAGGATAAGAAAGATAAGGAGATAAGAAATTCTAGGACAAAGAGATATGGGAGTGGGCACAAAGATATTTAAGAATATTTAGGTATTTTATGATAACACCTACCAGAGAACACCAGCTACTGAAGAAGTACTAAATGATGTACTACAAAATAAAAATTCTGCTTGTTGATGTTCATCAGCCTCTGTAATTGGCTGAAAGATGGTTGTAATAATGTAGTAGGCACATTGCAGAGGAAGACTTTATGCATGATTCCTACATCACAGGCTCCAATACACCAAGCTTGAGCTAAATACAGTCACTGCCAAATCTTCACCCTCTCAGGTATAGAGACTAATGCTGAAGCTTGACAGGACATGATCCCTGGAAGAGACCAAGTGAGTAACTGGTGAAAGGTTGACTATATTGGACTTCTCCTCCTGGTAGTGATCAATATTGACTAAAGTAGGCAAATATTTGAGGAATGGAGTTTCCTTTCCAGTTCCCTGGGATTTAACAAGCAACATCAAGGGCTTGCAGTATGTTTGATCCAGAGACATGGGCCATCGCATAATATTAATCAGACCAACTGACTCACACTACAGCATAGGAGATTTAGCAGTGGGCACTACCATGGGATCCACTGTTGTATTGCACACGGCACTTACCAAAAGCTGCCAGTCTGAATGTGCAATGGGACAGCCAGTTGAAAACACAGTTGGGGTGACAGGTTAGAGATGACATCTTGGGAGAGTAGGATGCCGTTCTCCAGAATGCATTACCCACTCTTAAACTTTAAACATTATATGATTCTTTATACCTATTGGTAGAATACATGAGTCTAATTATCAAGAAATGAAAGTAGGTGTGGCAGCATTTGCTGTTGTTACAAGTGACCCACTTAGAGAATTTGTGTTTGCTGTCTCCTCCACTTTGGGCTCTACTGTTAAGAGGTCCAGTTTCCCAAGGGTGAGTAATTCCAACAAAGTGAACTACAAAATTTCATTAAATGTTAAGCTATGGCTGTCCCTACAAACTTTGGGCTCCTCATGCTAAGTAAGCAGCAGAAAAAGGGAGAAATCACTATCCTGCTTGGAGAAACCCACCTTGTCATCAGGAGGTGTTGGGGCTAACGTCAAACAGAGGGGACTGGAAGAAATATGCTCTGTACTCAGGGGATTCCTTTGGGTATTTCTTGGTACTATGTTTTCCAATTATGACAGTAAAGGGACATGTTTGGCTGCACAGGAATTAGATTTAAATCACACTATCAGGTAAACTATCTGACCATTGGTTGTGGACTCAACATGAAGTCATCCCATTAATCTTTATTTTAAAGATTATTTAGAGAAAGAAGCTCCATTGAATTCTTAAGCTTCTCCCAGAAGATTTATTATTCTGTTCAATTAGTATTATACTATACTGTATTCTATAATTACTATTCTATTATTAGAAGAGAGTTTCTTCCAGAAATTATACAAATAAATAAACTAAGTGGCACAATCTGTGAGGTGACATGCACATATATTTAGAGTGTTACCGAAAGATGTCTCTGAACTTGGTGTCAATCCAAATAATGAGAACAGAGTTTTGGGTGAAAAGGAAAATCAGCTTTTATTTTCTTTGCCAGGCAAAGTGACCATGCAGCAGGCTAGAGTCTTAAGAACTGCTGGCTCCCCATTAAGAAGTATGTAAAGGGTTTTAAAGCTTTGCTACTTGTAGGGAGGGCGAACGTGTGACCTTGCTGGTCAGTGCTTTACCACCAGCCTGTGTTTGGACTTATGAGGCTGCTTGCAGAGAGAAGGTGGCAAGATAAGGGTATCTGCAGTAGATGTCCTTGGTTGTCTGCCTCCATGGTGGATGGTGGATTGTGCTTCCAGGAAGCTGAGGAGTTGGGGTCTAGGAAGGTTCAGTTTCTTGATATTCTCTGGACATCCATTTCCCTGTAATAAACTTGAAGGACTTGTAATTAGTCAAACCTTTAGTCTGAGCCCAGTGTGAGGCCACCTGGTCTTTAACAATTTGTAACTTCTATTTGCATTATGAAGCTCAGGGATACAAAGGTTAAATAAACAGATATTTACATATGAATGTAACTACTGAAACAGGGAAAGGGGATGAGTGCTTTTGGTTTTAAACCCATATATGCTGGCTTCAATGTAGAGTTAACAGATATCAGGGCCAATATTAATCAAAAGCCTATCACAAGAAGACTAATTAATTTATTCCTCCAGTTCTTGGGGGTGCTGTTTCCACATAGCCTAGCCTTTTGCCTACTTCAGGGAATTGACCTCACATGGAGACTGCTGCTTCATCCACGTTCACCCTTTCTTTTTGGGTGTAGCATCCATCCTACCGTCAATGTGGAAGTATAAATTCTGAGCCAGTGACCCCAACATGGGACAATTCATAAGGGCCTTTTGAGATCCCTGTAGGTTCAGAGAAGATTTCTGTAGTACTTGCATTGCAGTTCAACTTCTCCTGAGTCTTTTCTTTCTCCCTAGGTGTTAATTTAAGATCAATTTCTGGTAAATACCAGGACTCTAATCTCCATCTCAGTATCTGAATCATGGATATCTCAATCTAAAGCAAGCTTTTTCTTCACTCCTGACAGTGTTATTTGAAGGCTTGGAGGAGAAATGATTATCTAAATGATATCCTAGCTAATATTTATTATCAAAACAATAATATTTAATATTCGTGGTTGTATAGTTCATCTATTTTGCAATAGATAAAGATATATTGAAGGGGAAATCAGTGTCCTTAAGCAGTGCTAATATTTGTTAGAGTGTCTTTTAAAATATAAACAGTACATGGATTATGCAGCATATCTATAATATCTAAACAAATAATTTATTTGAAAATTTTAATTGGTCTTTTTATTCATTGGAAGAAGTAATAGGCAAAATACCCATCAGTATTTAAATGCCAAATAATAGAATTAGACCTAAGCTCATTTCTACTCAAAGTCTTTTCAATGTAAAGACATGATTTTTAAAGTTTATTACTTTTGGAATTTTTAAGAATTATGAGAATCGTGGAAAGTCCATACTTAGTTTTGCAACTGGATAGGATTGCACATCCATTAGTGGATATGTATATATATATATATATATATATATATATATATCGAATAGAAGTTGACTTTAATTTTTAATGAGGTAACCATGAGTATAAAATTGAGGCATAGATATAGCAGCACAAATTCTGTGAAAATGGCATCTTTATATAACTTTATATCCACTGTATCTGACACCATGGATCAAGTCATGGTTCAGTAACAAAATGCCTCAGTATCAGAAGAGTTTACAGTCACGCACTCACATTGCATCATTGCTCAGAGGTGATCCTGCTCCATGTTCTCTTCACTCCAGAACCCAGGCTAAAATAGGCAATCACTCTCTGGGACTTTGCCAAGCTAACGGCAAAGGGAAAACATGCCTATCTGCAAAACATATAAAGGCCCTCGAAGCTTCTACTTAGAAATGCATATGTTACTTCTGTTCACATATATTGACAAAAATGTAAAGCCAAAGCTTTACAATAGTAGAGGTGAATTGGACAATTTTCACATAGTCTTGGGCTCTTTAAGGAAAAGCAGGAACATTTTAAACAACATACCATATACCACACCACAGTAGAATACTAGAGAGTCTCAGCAATAAACAATAAGTTTCTCTATTCAATTGTTGAAAATATTTGCAACAAATTTATCAGCTTCAAAGTGTCAGAGTGGGACTTGCTCCCTGTGTGTTTTTACAAGCATGTGAACATATATGTGCAAGTATGAGAGACAGAGAGAGGTTATTTGGTTTCTTTCAGACTTAACCCTTCCAATTTTATTTGTGCTATTTATTTAAATAATTAGACACCAGTAAATATTATGATTCATATAAATACCACTAGGTTTACATTTAATTTCATTTACTAACTTCTTCATAGTGATGTGTTACTTTTCCATATGGAAAATAAGAGAAAGTTGTATTGTGACTCCAGCTTTACTGTCTGCCTGGCATCTTTTTGGTATATTCTCTCAATTAACTTCTCTTGCTTTCTTTCTTCTTCAGGATACAGGGAAATATTAATTGTTGGTGTGAGAAGTCCATTAAGAGAGAGAGGAATCTACCACAGTGTTTGAAAAATCTCTTGGGGATCAATAATTACATGAATGTCTCTAGATGTAAAGAGACACTAGTGAGAGACATAGATATAAAGTGGAAAATCATATCCCAAAGGTCCTAGGATGACACTGGGCAAAGCTGATCTTTGCTAAAGCATAAACAATGCCATAGTGGAAATATTGAATCTTTTTTGGAGCCACAGTAGAGTAAATGCTGCTATAATTGTCATGACAATTTAAGGGACATATCATAAGAAGAATGAATAAAAGAAGGCTCTAGAGAAAGAAGCCAATCTGATCTTACATTAAAAAGATTAAACAGAATGGAAGCCAGTTAAAAAAGATTATACCAAGAAATGGGTAACCTGCTGAACCCATTCACAGTCTCCAATTAGATAAAATGTCTCACGCTCAAGACAACAATATACTATATTTTCACTAACAGGAGCCCATTAATACCAACATATCAATTTATTATCAGAATAAAGAGAAACATATGTTCATAGGTATCAAACATATCAATTATATATTGCTCCACTGACATGGAGAATGTGGGATCAAGTTGTTGAGGAATGTTCACTTATAAAAAGTAATCAAGCTGTTCACTATTTATACACTTTTAGAACCATTGTAAGGATATACAATAATATTTTACCTGTCACATTTGATGTATATTTGGCCTTCTTCATTGTATAATGCTGTATTATTTCAGGCTACACATATGTAAATTTATACTTAGGATAAATTTATTGAACTGCATGGTGAAAAAATTTGTGCATTTTGTTTTACATGAATTTATGTTCTCCCCAGCAATGTATGAGAGTGCTAATTTGTGGTCACGTTAGTTAAAGTTGAGTTTCAATTGAGCTATAATATGCAGCTACTGGAAATCATTTTTATTTGCATGTTAAAACTTTTATCAGATTGGAAAGATTTTTTCCTTGTATATTAAAACTCCAAATAATGCACCACGAGTGACTGATATTTTCCTTTCTGCTTTTGTTTTTTCCCTTATTCTTCGTAGATCTGATACCTCTCTGTACTCAGATTAAATCACATGGTCCATCTTTATAATGATGGCTTGCATACAACCTTATCTACCTGTCCCTCCCTATCCTCAGTGTGATGTCCTTGCAGCCTCACTTCTATTTATGTCTGACCTCCTTGGTGTCTGATTTCACCCTACTGACTATAACTTAAAAAACAAAAGTATACCAAATGAGATAACTTAAAGTTTACAGCAACTGGCAGCAACTCGATTTTAAATCTCCAAAAATAGCAGTACATATCTAAAATCCATTCACTTTTCCATTTTCTAGATGACTATTTCATGACTTTTCAGTTTCTCTGAATCTTCCAATGCTTCCTCTTCTCTCATCACTATCAGCTGGTTACTTGCTTCCTATTCCAATGAGCGTAATAAAATACAATTATGAAAATTTCAAAATGTCTCCACTGCTATTTCCATCTCCTAACCTAAAAACTTCCACATGTCCCTCAGATTCTCACCTGAGAATGTAGAGACCTTGTGCATGCCACAATGCAAGTCCAAACCCCACATACAGTAAATTTCCATCCTTTTCTCTTATACAGGCATGGTCTTAAATATGGTCTTCTCTGCTTTCTCTTCCACCATTTTTATCCCTTCTCACTGGACTATTTCAATCAGAAAACAAAGCATATACAATTTCTTTCAATTCTTAAAAAATATATGTATATACATACATTTATTTCTTTTGATTATATTTTATCCTACCCCGTCATAAAATTTCTCAGCTCCAATTTAATGAAAATACTTCCTGAAATATTGTGGATGTTATTCCCAATTCTTTTCCTTTAATTCTTTTTTAAGCCCAATCCATTTAGGAATTTGACCATGCTATGTCTTCATAACTTACTTGTGTTGGTCACCAAGGAGATTTATCTTGTTACAAGCATAGAAAAATTATGTATTTTCAATGATAACAGCAACATTAGTTAACTGCATAACTTCATGTTCTTTGGGGTGGTTTTCCACTTGGCTTATTGGACACTGGAATTTCTTTGTTTTCCTTCCCCGCATGGGTGGCTTCTTTTTTCTCTTGTAAAGACTTTTTTCCCCTCAATTTCTTAAACTTGTCTCCTTTCTGAATACAAAGTTTGTATATCCAACCACTTACTTCACTTCTGCAGATGGGTGGCAAATAAAAATCTAATTTTCCCAGATTGAGCTCCTTATCCCATCACTCCTCAAATGTTTCCCACCAATCTCACTTCACAGAAACTCATCACCTTAGATGCTAAATTCTTATCTTTCTATCAATTGCCAACCATCCCCTCAGTGCTATTCAAACCTGGTGGAACATTCATCATCTGTGCACGACTTTCTAGAAACTCTCCGTTTTACTCAGATATCTCTCAATTGTTTATGAAAAATTGAATTTATTCTTAATATTTTTTCTTAGGCCTGACCTCCTACTGCTCTTTTGTCAGCCCACACCTTTCCTACTGGATGCTTTGATGTCCTCAAACAGACCAGGATATCAACCTTAACACTATTGTTTGGCTGATCTATTTGCCCATATTGCCTCCCCATAGATATCTGTACACTCAACTACATTTTTTCTTTCCTTCAATTATCTGCTCAAATATCAGCTGGTCCAGAAAACTGACTCTTTGAAAAGTACAGTCCCTTGAGAAGTCTCAAATCACTTTCTCTTGCAGATTTTATGTTTTGTGATATTATCATAGAGTTTATAATTTTTAACATAATATTTCAGTTTATGTGTTTCTTTCCCAGCTAGGTTTTCAGCTCCTTATGGTCAGGGATTTTGCGTATGTTTTGTTTAGTGTTATACTCCACATAGCTTGAATAATCCTTGGCATACAATAGTGATAAATATTAGTTGAATAAATAAATGAATCAGGTCATATATGTCAATGCATACCAATTCTGGATATTATTACAAAAGTGCACAAAAACCTAATTCAAAAATATGTATGTACCCCCATGTTCATTGCAACACTATTACAATGGCCAAGACTTGGAAGCTGCCTAAGTAGATGAACGGATAAAGAAGAGGTGCTAAACAAATGAATAAATGCACACATAATGTAATACTACTCATCCATATAAATGACAAAACCTTGGGGCTGGCCCAGTGTCATAATGGTTAAGTTCATGTACTCCACTTCAGCCACCCAGGGTTTGTGAGTTCAGATCCCAGGCATGGACCTACACACTGCTCATCAAGCCATGCTGTGGCAGCATCTCACATACAAAATAGAGGAATATTGGCATGGATGTTAGCTCGGAGACCATCTTCCTTAAGCAAAAAGAGTAACATTAGCAACAGATGTTAGCTCAGGGCCAATCTTCCTCACCCTCCCAAACAAAACCCACAAAATATTACAATTTTCAACAACATGGATAGAACTTGAGGGTATTATACTAAGTGATGTAAGTCTGATGGAGAAAGACAATTACCATATGACTTCACTCACTTGTAGAAGACAAAGAAATAAACAGATAGATATGGAGAATAGACTGGTGGTAACCAGAAGGGGAGAGGATTAGGGAGGATGAAAGAGGTAAAGGAGCACACATGTACAGTGACAGATGGCAACTAAACTTTTGGTGGTGAACATGATGTAGTCTATAAAGAAGTCAAAAGATAATGATGTACTCTTGAAATTTGTATTATATGATTAATCAATTTGACCTCAATAAAAAATACATATATTTAAAGATTTTGATTAGTTTTAAACTTGGTGTTACATGACAGGAACTGCAGATAATAAAATATTAAAGAGTTAATTGACTGGAGGAAGTTTTAATTGTAAAAATTATTGGATAAAAATTTGAGAGGAAAATTGGAGAAATTGAAATACAAGAAAGGGATATTGTGGTAGAAACAAAAGTGTTAAAAATAGAAAGATAATCATTGGTGGAGTAAGATAGTTATGCATGGAAATAAAAAGTATTATGTGCAGAATTCCAGTTGTATTTTGTTGGCTTTACAGCATTTACTGGGTGACAGAACCAAAACACAAGATCTCTAAATATTTCTTCAGAGTAAACTTCATATCCTTGTTCCTTGGGTTGCATTTAATAGGGCCCAGGGTTGGAGGAACTACTGTATAGCATGCAGACACCTGCGAGTGTAAAGCAGAGAAGACATCTGAGGATCACCTCAATAGAGCAACTCAGAGTCAACAGAAAAAGAGTCATGATGACTAGGTGAAGAACTAATGTAGAGAATGCTTTGGACAGGAGCCACAGTAGATGAAATCTTTAGTACAGTAGAGATAATGTGACTATGTGAGAGAGAAATGAGGCTAAAATGGATAAAGCTCAATGAGGAGTTCATGGCAACTGCTCTAAGTTAAGCCAATTACTCATCTGAGCAAGACAGACTGAGTAACTGAGAGATTTCATAGAAGTGATAAATGAGACTGAATGCCCTGATGATCATACAAATGAACCAAGAACAAGTGGCCACTGATGCAGGTACCCCTTTTCATTATGACCTCATACTGCAAAGGGTAACACGTAGGCACATACCAGTGACAGAATATCTTCATAAACAAGGTCATCTCTGGGCATGCAAAGGAAATAAAGGAAGATCTGAAAGACAGCAGAAAAAGATGAAGCTGCCATTGGTCAAATTGTCTACAATGGCCTTGATGGAAGAGTGAGATATAGCAGAGTAGTAAGACAGACAAGTGCTTGAGGAAGAAGTACATGAGACTATGGAGATGCTGGTCTGGAGTAGATACTATAATGGTAATGAGATAGCCAATAAGCGTCACAAGAAAAAAAATATTACAGGTACCACTCCAGACAGCAGTTTCTGTCACAAAACCTCAGAAAAATCCCATGGGTTATAATGCCATGAAAGATATGTAGTTCTGGTGACTTTCTTCAGGAAGGGAAAGGGAGCTGTTTTTACAGAGAGAATCCTTGGATACTAAAAATATTCATTCTATAGCCTCTAATTCACTACCGTGACATGACAAAGAAGTCCTTTCTGTTTTATGTTTTCATTTATCTTTTGAAATTATCTAATAAAATACTATTAGAGTGAATTCATCTTGAAAATCAAATTAATGATTAAACTATCTGCTTTTCTATCTACATTTTTCCACCTACAAATTACATTTTATGCAAGCGTATTGTTTTGATGTTTGTCGTGTTATTCTTGGCTACTCATCACCAACCTGATGGTCTTCCTGAGGAAAAAACAAAGTAAATTTGTCTCTCATGCTGAAGGGGAAAAACATAGAACTTATCTATGCATCCACCAAGCAGCTGGCCACTTTGGTCTGAAGACACCACGATCTGTTAGAGTGGCGAGCTCAGTTGTCAGCTTCACCACAAAGTAAATGTCACTGACAAGACCCAATTTATCCAAAGGTTCTGTAAAATCTAACAATGCTGATGGGTTGATTATAATTGTGAGATAAATACACTAAGTGCTTCTAATAAGTTCATTATATTTAAAATAATCTTCAAAAGTGAGAGGAATGAAAATTTCAAGAGTCATAAGTCACTAACTTACCAAATTACTATCCAGTGCCTTTGCAATGGATTAGAATGATAGTTGATTGATCCTACCATCATGACAATTGAGAAAGACAGGATAAGTTTTGCCTATTATACTTCCAACTATTCAAACAAAATAAAAGGTCTAAGGTCAAAAGTCAATTGCAAAATGACACAAAAGAGCACTTTTACATGATGTTCAAACAGAGGAAAAGTGTTGAAGGAAAGCTATACAGTGATCAAGTGATGATCATTCATTCTGTTTCCTTTTATATCCTACAGGAGACCCTATGACGATGCCACAACATGAACCCCTTCAAGTTCATTTATAAAATCTTCAACTTACACATATTAGTTAGCACACCTGTTGGTCATTAGGATAAAATTTTGAAAGTTGTACAATTGTATGATCTATAAACATTTCTACTTCTCACCATTCTTTTAACCTACTGACTATTACCAAGGTCAGTCTCTCCAAAGTGGGAGAATCATATTTCTGTAAATGAAAAATATTGGGAATTAATTAGGCCAAATGTGTAAGGGAAGAGTCCAAAAGAAAAATGGTCCCACAAATTAGCAAATTATTTTTGTCCTCAATCAACAATATTCAAAAATAAGAGATGTGTTATGGACTGTATTGTATCCTTAAAAAATTAATACACTTAAGCTCTAACCCCAAATGAGATGGTATTTTGAGATGGAGCCTTTTGGACATAATTAGGTTTAGATGTAATCATGAATGTGGGGCCCTCATGATGAGATTAGAGCCCTTAGAAGAAGAGGAAGATATATCGTGCTCTCATTGCCACCAAAGGTAAGAGTGAGAAGGTGGTTATTTGGGAAACAGAGAGTGCTCACTGGAACCAGACCACAGTGGCATCCTGATGTCATACTTAAGGTCTCTAGAACTGTGAGAAAATAAATACTGTTCTTTAAGCCACCCAGTCTACAGTACCTTGTTATGGCAACCTGAGCCACCTAGTACAGCATACAAACTTTATTTGGACTTTTCTCACTTCTAATCTTTGGGAAAGAAAATAATGAGTGTATTAAGAAAAAATATGAACTTAGGTTTGAAATTGAGTCTAAAACTAGGCTTCTTGGAGCATAAGAGATGGCACAGTGTGTCACAGTGATGACTAGCCCCAGTAGATCATGTTCGTAGAGAATTATTGTCACCTATGCCAGAACTTTGATTAATTTTGGCCTTGGTGACTGTAGCTACAACTTTGGAAATATTTTTTCTCAAGGTCCCTCGGAACACAGGTGCGTCAATCTCAGGCAGGATACTTTCCATTTACCAGCACATAAAAATTCATACAGTCATTATGCTAATTTGTTAGTGATTTCCTAGTGGTTATTACACCTAACAATCACATTGGAAAATAAAAGTAATATGAAAAATATACAAGGTCACATAACAAAAGAAAAGAACCACAGAAATTACAAGAACATAAGGAATACCATAAAATAATATCATAAAAGAAATGAAAACTCAGAATATATCTTTTATATCAATAATAATTCATGGGATATATTGATCCATAAAAATCAGTTAGATGGGGATATCAGTTTCTGATTTAATATGTAAGGAGCTTGGCAGTCATAACTCCTTCCTCATAACAAGAAAAATGATGAACAGAATGAAAATCAAACATTGTTATATCCATCAGAGAATTGAGGTCACAGGGCAAACTGCTGCCCCAAAACTGGAGTGACTGGAGGTCAAGAGCAGAGAAACCTCAGCAGCTGGAGCCAGTACCAGAAGGAACACTGAAATTGGAATTGATGAATTTCCGGAAGCTCACATGAGTTAACCAGATATAACATCTCTCATGGGGACTGGCCTTAGGCAAGATTCCACAAATTTATGAAATTTAACTCCAGCATTCCCAATGTGTTCCTACTGTGAGGACTAGAGGAAAAATTCCCTTGAGCTTCTGGCAGGGGAAAGGTGAAAAGTAACCATATGAAATATACCCGGAGCTCTCTGTTCTCCTAAAAATGCCTGTCCTCAATACAAGCTACTGAGGAAAGCCTGAAGTACTTGCACTTTGCCATAGCCTAACCAACCTAGGGGAAGGGAAATACCTAATTCCAGCCCCCTGTAACCTTCATGCCACACTTAAAGGGTGGGGAGAAGTTGGACAGCACTTGTGAAGCTCAGAGTCCAGGAACACAGGACTACAGAATGCATCTGCTCTGATCTACACTTACAACCAAATCACTTGGTCTGCTGTCTGGTAACAGGGAATTGCACCTGTAAGAATGGCAAACTCAGGTTCTATACAAGAATGAACCTTAGAGAACCTGAGGACAACAGGGGGCACAAACAAAGACACTAGAGGAATTTATACCCTCTGACATAACGGTTCCAGCAAGCAGCAAACAAAGCCTAATCCATAGCCAGATACACATATACTCACACTAATATCCTATTTACTTCAGTTCATTTTTCACGATGCATCGTGAATATTTATTATGGGTTGAATTGTGTCCACCTCACATTCATACTTTAAAGTCATAACACTCACTATCTCAGAATGTGACATGATTTTAAAATATTATGGTATTATTTGATATGTAGTTAAGTTGACAGTAGGGCCTCGCCCTACTCCAGTGTGAGTGGAGACAAGATTCTTTCTTTAACCAAACTCCAGTGAGGCTCTTCTGATCCCTGTTCTCCACTAGGCTTCAAGCTTGGCCACTAAAGACTTGAAAAAGTCATATTGTTTCTTAGAGCTCCATGCCACGTTCTTAGGATGATCCCTATAATTATATATATATATATAATTATATATATATAATTATATAATATAATATATATTATATAATTAAATATATAATTATAAAATTATAATTAAAATTTATAATCAATATATGAAAATGAAGCTACTAGAAATGATAAGAGGAAAGAAAAATCTTTGTACAAAGTATGGGAGAAAATTAAGATGTATTGTTGACACATTTTTCCAGCTTTATTGAGATAAAATTGAAAAAAATGTGTAAAATTACGATGTAGAACATGATGATTTGATATATTTAGAAACTGCAAAATAATCACCAGCTTAATCTTAGTTACCATCTCCATCTCATCACATAGTTACCATTTCTTTTTGAAATGAAATATTTAAGACCTACTCTTACGTGACACAGTATTATTAGGTATAATCATCTTGATGCCTATTAGATTCCCAGATTTATTAATCTTACAACTGTGAGTTTGTACCCTTTGGCTAATATCTCCCCATTTCTCCCACTCTCTAATCTCTGGTAACCACCACTGTACTTTCTTTTTCTCTGAGTTTGTCTTTTTAAGATTCTTCTTATAAGTGATATCATAAAGTATGTCTTTATGTATTACATAAGGTGTTACATAAAGTATTATGTCTTATTTATCAATTCACCTATTGACAACTACTTACTTTTTTGAGTTTCCACCCCCATATCATGAACATGGGAATGCAGACATCTCTACATGATTATGATTTCCATTTATTTGGATATATCCCCAGAAGAGCAATTGCTAAATCATATGATACTCTTATTTTTAATTTTTTGAAGAACCTCCATATTGTTTTCCATAGTGGCTACCAATTTACATTCCCACAGACAGTGTACAAGGGTTCTCTTATCTCCACACCCTCACCAACACTTATCTCTCATCTATTTGTTGATAGCCATTCTAACTGGTGTGAGGTGATATCTTATTGTGGTTGTGATTTGCATTCCCTTGATAACTAGTAACATTTACTGGCTTTTCATATTTCTGTTGTCCATTTATATGTCTTTTTGGAAAACTGTCTATTCAATTCTTCTATCTACTTTGTAATCCAGATTGTTAGTTATTTTTGCTATTGAATTGGATGTTTTTATATATTTGAATATTAACCCCTTATCAGATACATGATTTGGAAATATTTTCTCCCATTTTGTTGGTTGCATTTTCATTTTGTTGATTTTTTTTTTTTTTTTTTTGCAGTGAGGAAACTTTTTGGCTGGATGCAATGCCATTTATTTATTTTTTATTTTGTTGCCTGTGCTTTTGCTATCATATCTAGGAACTTGCTGCCAAGAACAATTTGAAGGAACTTTGAACCTATGTTGTTTTGCAAAATATTTTATGGCTTCAGGTCTTTAGGTCTTTAATCCATTTGAGTTTATTTTTATGAGTAGTGTAAAATAAGGCTCCATTTCATTCTTCTAGCTGTGGTTACCAAGTTTTCCTAGCACCATTTATTGAAGAGACAATCCTTTCCCCATTGTGTATTCTTGGCCCCCTTGTCAGATATTAGTTGACTGTATATGTCAGATGTTATTCCTGAGCTTTCAATTCTGGTCCATTCGTCTATGCAGTTATTTTTATGCCAGTACCATACTATTTTGGTCACTATAGCTTTGAAGTATAGTTTGAAATGTTCTTACTCAGGATTGCTGTGGCTCTTTGGTGTCTGTTGTGTTTATATATAAATTTTTAAGACTACTAACAATATTAACTCCTTCAATCTATGAACACTAGATTACTTCCCATTGTTTTCTCTTCTTCAATTTATTTCATCAAATTCTTGTAATTTTCAATTTAAATATCGTTCTGTAGATTTTCTTTTAAGGATTTTATTGTTTTTGATGCTAGAGTGAATGGGTTTGGTTTCTTTGTTTTTCAGATGTTTTATTGTTAGTTATAGAAATGCCACTGCCCCTGCTCTAGTCCTGACTTCCTGTACAATATTGAATAAGAGTATTGAGAGTGAACATCCCTGTCTTGCTCCTGTTCTTAGTAGGAAAGGCATTTAAATTTTCTTAGTTGAGTACTCTGTTAGCTATGGGTTTGTCATATGTGGCATTGCACATGTTGAAGTGTGTTTTTCTATACCCAATCTATCAGGGATTTTTTTGTCATGAAAGGATATTATATTTTGTCAAATGCTTTTTCTTAACCTATCGTGATGACCATATGATTCTTACCTTTAATTTTATTAATATGTGCAATACATTTATTGATTTGTGTATGTTGGACCATACTTTTATCCAAGACATAACTCCCACTTGGTCATAAAGTATAATCCTTTTCATGAGTTCTTAACTTCAGTTTGCAAATGTTTTGTTAAGAATTTTGCATCTATGTTCATCAGGGATATTGGTGAATAGTTTGCTCTTCTTGTAGTATCCTTATTTATCTTTGCTATCATGGTCATCTTGTCTCCTTAATTGAATTTGGAAGTGTTCCTTCCTCTTCAACTTTTTGGAGGAGTTTGAGAAGGATTGGCATTAGTTTTTCTCTAAATGTTTGGTAGAATCATCAGTGAAGCCATATGGTCCTGTGTTTTTCTATTTTGAGAGGTTTTTGATTGCTGATTCAATATCTACTCCTCATGGGTCAGTTTAGACTTTCTATTTCTTCTTGGCTTACTCTTTGTAATTTGTATGATTCCAGGAAATTATTCATTTTTTCTTGATTATCTAATTTGTTCGTGTATAATTGTTCATAGTAATCTCTTATGATCCTATGTATTTCCACAGTGTCAGTTATCATGTATCCTCTTTCATTTCTGATTTTAATTAAGTCTTCTCTCTTTTTTTTCTTAGTCTCACTAAAGACTTTTCAATTTCGGTTATCTTTTAAAAAGTAACTGTCAGTTTTATCGATTTTTCCTTTTTTTCGTCTCTATTTCATTTCTTTCCAGTTTGATCTTTATTATTTCTCTCTATCTTCTAACTTTGGCTTAGATTTTTCTAGTTCCTTGAAGGGTAAAGTTAGGTTGTTCATTTTTGATCTATCTAGTTTCATAATATATGCCTTTATTGCTATAAACTCCCCCTGTCATCTGCTTTTGCAGCATTCCATAGGTTTTAGTATGTAGTGTTTCCATTTTCACTTTTTTCAAGATAATCTTTTCCTTTTTTTTTCATTTTGAGGAAGATTAGCCCTGAGCTAAGTACTACCAATCCTCCTCTTTTTGCTGAGGAAGACTGGCCCTGAGCTAACATCCATGCCCATCTTCCTCTCCATTATATGTGGGACACCTGTCACAGTGTGGCTTCTGCCAAGCAGTGCCATGTCTGCACCCAGGATCCGAACCGGTGAACCCTGGGCCACTGAGAAGTGGAACATGTGAACTTAACCACTGCACCACCGGGCCAGCTCCTGATTTCCTTTTTGATGACTTCTTTGACTCATTGGTTGACCAGGAATGTGTTTTGTTTGTTTGTTTGTTTCCATAAATTTATAGATTTTCCAGTTTTCCTCATGGTATTGGTTTCTAGTTTGATACTACTGTGTTCTGAAAAGGTAGATGGTGTGATTTCACTCTTAAATTTTCTAAGACTTGTTTTGCATCACATTGCATATTCTATCCCTGAGAATGTTTCATGTGCACTTGAGAGGAATGTGTATTCTACTGCTGTTGGAGGACATGTTTTATAGATGTTTGTTAGGTTCATTTGATCTAACGTGTCATTTAAATATATCATCTCTTTCTTGATTTTCTGCCCAAAAGATTTTCCACTGTTGAAAGTGGGGTAGTGAAGTCCCCTATTCTTACTGTGTTGCTGTCTATTTTAAGATATTTGTTAGTATTTGCTTGACAATTTTGGTGCTACAATTTGAGTAAGCATATATTTAAAATTGTTGTATTTTTCTTGATGGATTGTTCCTTTTATCATTATGTAGTGATCTTCCTTGTTGCCTGTTTCTATTTTTTGCTATTGTCTATTTTGGCTTATATAAGTGTAGCTACCCCTGCTTTCTTTGGTTTCAACTTGCATAGAATATTCTTTTGCATCCCTTCTCTTTAAGCCTGTGTGAATCCTTAAAGATGAAATGGATCTCTTGTAATCAGCATTATAACTGAGTTATGTTTTTAATCTATCAAGAATCTCTGTGAGTTTTGATTGATGAATTCAATCCTTTCCATATAGGGTAATTATTGGCATCTAAGGATTTACTAATGTTATCTTATTAATCACTTTCTAATCTTTTTGTACTTATATTCATTCTCTGTCCCTCTTTTCTGCCTATCTTTGTAAATTGATCATGTTTCACATTTTGTATCCACTTTCTTTTCTTTCTATTATAAGTGTTTTCTTTGTGCTTCATGGGGATTACATAAAACATAAACATATCTATAAAACATCTTGTAGATAAAATAATCCATTTTAGACTGATAGAAACTTATCAATAACCTAAAAAACCTCCAATCTTTTACACCTCCCTTTTATATATTTGATGTAACAATTTACCACTTTTTTGTTGTGCATTCATTAACAATTTAGAGTAACTATAGTTCTTTTTACTCTCTTTTCCTTTAACATTTATACTGTAGTGGTGTGGTTAACACATCATGTTAATGTGCAGTACAATTTTCTAAATCTGAGTATATTTTTCATCTTTACCAGTGAGTTGCATACTTTGTATCTTTTCATATGACTGCTTAATGTTTTTTAATTTCTGAGGAACTCCTTTCAACATTTCTTGCCAGGGAGATCTAGAGGTGTGAATTCCCTCAGTTTTGCTTGTCTGGGAAAGCCTTTATTTGCCCTCTATATGTGGAGAATAACTTTGTTCGACATAATATTCTTAGCTGTCAGTTAACTTTCAACAGTTTGAATATATCTTTCCACTCTCTCCTGGCCTATTGATTTTCTGCAGAGAAACCTACTGAGAGCTTAACATGAGTTCATTAGTGGGTTACATTCTTTTTTATTTTCTCTGGCTGCCTTTAATATTCTTAATTTTCTAATCATTTTTGAACAGTTTCCTTACAATATGTCTTGGAGGTCTTTTTACATTGCGATAATAGAGTGTTCCATTAGCTTTGTAGACCTGTGTGTCCAAGGCTTTCCCAAGGTCGGGATGATTTAAGCTATTATTTCTTTAAATAACCTCTCTACCAACTTTTCTTCTCTTTCTGAAATCTTAATTATTCTGATAATTATCTTTTTGATGGTTCCCATAGTTCATGTAGAATTTATCTGTTATTTTTGTTCATTTTTTGCCTTCTATTGTGTTATTTCAAAATTCCTATCCTTGATATCACTTCTGAAAAGATGCTCATCATCATTTGTCATTAAGAAATTGAAAATTTAAATGGCAATGAGAAATTAGGATACAACTACTACAATGCTAAAATCCAAGAAACTGATAACACAAAATACTGATAATAATGTGGAGAAATAAGAAGTTTCATTTGTTGCTGGTGGGAATGAAAAATGGTACAGTCACTTTAGAAGACAATTTGGTGATTTCTTACAAAACTAAACATGATCTTACCATACATTCCAGCTATCACACTAATTGGTATTTACCCAAAGGAGTTGAAATCTGTGTCCAGGTGTACAAACTATACATGGATGTTTATAGCAGCTTTATTTGTAATTTCCAAAGCTTAAAATGTCCTTCAACAGGTTAGTAGATAAGCAAGATGTGCTACATCCAGACAATAGAATATTACTCAGTGTAAAAAAATGCCCATCAAGTCATGAAATATGTAGAGGAAACTAAAATATATATTGCTAAGTGAAAGAATCCAATTAGAAAAGACTATATACTATATGTTTCCTACTAGATGTCATCTCGGAAAAGTAAAAACTGTGGAGACAGAAAAATTATCATTGGTTTCCAGGGGTTTATAAGATATGAAGGGATAAATAGTCAGTGCACAGATAATTTTTAGGGCATTGAAACTCTTCTATACTATACTTTAATGGTGGTTATAGGAAACTAGGCATTTCTCAAAATCTGTAGAATTATACAATACAAAAAGTGAATCCTAATGAAAACTATGATCTTTAATTAACAAACTCATCACACCAATGCAAAATATGTATAAGAAGAGAGATTGTGGATAGTAGAAGTAGGGGTATAAGGGAAGTTTTAAACTTTCTGCTCAATGTTTCTTTAAAACTTAAATGAACTAAAAACTTCTACTAATTTAAAAGAAGAATGAAATAGCTTAGAACAAAACCCTACTATATTCTGTATAGAAGAAATATATAAAAACAAAAATGACTCAAAAAGTAGAAAATAGCAAGGGAAAAGATCATCATCAGAGTATGATATAGAAACTGGTGGATACAATGTATATCATCTGAGTTTTTCTTATCTCTATCTCTATATGCGTCTTCACATATTATGATCTACCTATCAATCTATCTATTAGTGTCAGGCTCTACACTCTGAAATCAGACAAAAACTTGCATAACTATTTAATTGACAAAAATTTGACTGTTGTTGATACCAAAACAAACTCTCCTGGGGTAAATTGTATCTGGTTTACCTGCTCTAAACTAAAATGAAATACAGCATGCCAAAGTGTATGGGATGTAGCAAGAGCAGTATGAAGAGTGAAGTTTATACAGCTAAATTCCTACATTAAAAAAGAAGAAAGATATCAATTAAACAAACTAACTTTATAATTCAAGGTACTATAAAAAGCAGGACAAACTAAACACAAATTTAGCAGAAAGAAGTAAATAATGTCTAGAGCAGAAATAAAAAATACAGAGAATATAAAAACAATAAAGACATCAATATGACCAAGAGTTCATTTTTGAAAAGATAAGCAGAATTGATACTTTGCTAGACTAACCTAGAAACAATCAGAGAGGACAAATGAATAAAATCAAAAAATGAAAGAGGAGGCATTATAATGAATGATACAGAAGTTTTTAACAAATAACATGAGACTGTTATAAGCCAACAAATGGATAACATAAGAAATTATTCAATTCCTAGAACAAAACAACTTACTAAGATTGAATTAAGACTAAAAAACCTAAATTAAACAAAAATGAAAAAGGAAAATGAATAAACAATAAGAAACCTTCTAATAGAAAGAAAAAGAAACAGAATCATATGATTTCCAGGTGAATTCCACCAAATATTCACATAAAAGTTAATGATAACCCTTCTTAAACTCTTCCAAATACAAGGAGGTACACTTCAATCCTCATTTTATGAGGCCAGTGTCATCCTGATTCCAAAACCAAAGACAACATAGCCAATAATCCTTATGAACATAGATGTAAAATTCCTCGGTAAAATATTAGTAACCAAATTCAACAGTACATTATAAGGATCTTACTCTATGGGCAACTGTGATTTATTGTTGGGATGCAAGGATGATTCAATATAGAAAAATAAATCAATGTTATACACCACATTAACAGAATGAAAAACAAACAAACACAGGATCATCTCAATAGATGCAGAAAAAATATATTTGGCAAAAATCATCATAGTTTATAATACAAACTCTCGCTAAGGGGCCGGCCTCATGACCGAGTGATTAACTTCACATGCTCCGCTGCAGGGGCCTAAAGTTTCACTAGTTTGTATACTGGACCTAGACATGACACCACTCATCATGCCATGCTGAGGCAGCGTCCCACATAACACAACCAGAAAGAACACAACTACAATATACAACTATGTTTTGGGGGGCTTCAGAGAGAAAAGTGAAGGAAAACCAAAAGATTGACATTTGTTAGCTCAGGTGTCAATCTTAAAAAAGAAACCTCTCACTAAATAGTTGTATTAGAACTCATCTCAACACAATAATGGATGTGTATGAAAAACCCACATATAAAATCAGTCAATGGAAAACAGCTGAATGCTTTTCCTCTCAGACGTGGAAAGAAACAAGAATGCTCTCACTTGTCATTGCTAATCAATATAATCATGGAAGTACTAGCCAGAGTAATCAGGAAAGAAAAAAATAAAAACATATAAATCTAAAAAGAAGAGTGAAATAATCTATTTGCAGATAAGATTATCATACATACAGAAAACCCTAAACTCCTCACAAAAAATCATTTCAAAAACTGTTAGAAATAATAAATGGTTTCAATAAAGTTGCAGTATCAAAATCAACATACAAAAATCAGTCGTGTTTCTATACACTGCCAGCAAACCTTCTGAATGTGAATTTAAGAAGGAAATTCTATCTACAATAGCAACAACAACAACAAAACCCTTTTAAATCTTAGGAATTAAATTAACCAAAGAAGTAAAAGACTTGTAGACTGAAATTGTAAAACATTGTTGGAGAAATTTAAAGAGAAAAGATAAATAGAGAAACATTCCATATTCATGATTTGGAAGAAGTACTATTGCTTAAATGTTCATACTACCCAAAGCAAACTACAAATTAAATGCAATTTCTATAAAGATCATACTGCCGTGTTTTACACAAATAAAAAGAAATCCTAAAATTCATGCAGAATTACAAAAGACCAAGAATAGACAAGTCAGTCTTGACCAAGGAGAACAAAACTTCAGATATCACCTATTCTCACTTGAAATTATATTGTTAAGCCCTAGTAATTAAAACAATGAGGTAATGGCATAAAATAGACACAAGATCACTGATACAGAATAGAGAGCCCAGAAATAAACCCATGTCATTAGGGTCAACTGTTCTTTGACAAGTAACTCACAGTGGGAAAAGACTTGTTTCCTCAAAGATTGCTGTTGGGAAAACTAGATATCCACATGAAAAATAATTAAACTGAACCCTTTTTTTCAAATCATATACAAAAATCAACTAAAAAATGAATTAAAATCTTAAATGTATGACTTGAAACCCCAAAACTTTTAGAAGAAAACTTAGGGAAAAAATTACTTGAAATTTGTCTTAGTAATAACCTTTTGGATACCAAAAGCACAGAGTAAACAAGAAAAAAGTGAGATATCATCAAACTTAAATGCTTCTGCACAGCAAAGGAAACAATCATCAACATGAAATAAAATCTTTCAAATGGAAAAAAATGCAAAGCATATAACTGATAAGGGTTCAATATCCAAACATATAAGCAACTCAATGCCAAATATACAAATTGTACTCAACGTCTTTAACCATCAGGGGATTGCAAATCTAAATCACAATGTGATATAACTTATTTCTGTTAAGGATAGCTGTTATCAAAATGACAAAAGGTAGTAAGCATTACAAGGATGTGGACAAAGGAGAACCCCTGAAAACTGTTAGTGGGAATGAAAATTAGTGCAATCGTGAAATATTATGCAAATTCTTTAAAAATTGAAAAGGGAACTGTGATTTTATTTAGCAATCCCTCTTCTTGGTTTATATCTCAAGGAACTTAAATCAGGATTGTAAAGAGATATGTACACTTCCATGTTAATTGCAGCATTATTCATAATATCCAAGTTATGGAAACAACCTCAATGTCCTTTGATAGATGAAACAATAAAATATTATATATAGTATGTATATATCACATGTATATTGAAGTCTTATGTCATATATATGTATATAATGTATATTAAAGGATAATAACAAATATTGTGAAAAATTATATGCTCACAGATTTGATAACTTTGGTGAAATGGACAAATTCCCTGAAAGAATCAATCTACCAAAACTCACGCAAGGATAAATGGATAACATGAATAGTACTATATGTATTAAAGAGACAGAATCAACAATTAATGACTTCCAGACAAGATAAACCAGGTCTAGATAGTGTCACTGGTGAATTCTACCAAAGATTTAAGGATGGAAATTCCTGATTGCTGATGAGAGAAACATAGCTGTTCTTGGTGTACATCATATCTGGTCTACTTGCTTTAACTGTACCAAGATAGTCAATGTAATCCAGTTCACATATCAGAAAGATCAACAATATTGCCCAGGACATTGACAGCTGCAGTCTTCTCGACTATCGTGGCCACCCTTTACATCTGTACCACCATCCTAAATCTCCTGGTCAACTTCATTTCTAAGGAGAAGACTACATCCTTTGTCTCATGTGGAAGTCAGAACTTCCTTTGCTTGATCATGTTGGCTTAGAGTTCTCCCCTCCAGGACCTCATGGCTTATGACTGCTCCAAGGCTGTCTGTAGCCATCTTAGTTACCCAGTCCTAACGAAGTGCTGAGGGATTCCTTCAGGATGCTGGTACCTGCTCGTGCCTGGTGTGATGGCTTCCTTGACTTGCTACTGACCCCCATTAATATGAATGGCCCCTACAGTGACTTCCTAATTATCAACTATGTCTTCTTTGAGGTCCCTGAGGTTCTGACTGGGCTGTGCTTGTCCATCCTTGTATGAAGCCCTGTTAAATATCTGCTGTGTACTCATATCGCTCATCTCCATTTCTATCATCTCAACCTACTACTCCCTCATCATGCTAACCATTTACCCTGCCAAAGGAAAACTTCATTACTCCTTGTTTATCCCATTTAATGGAAGTGATTATTTCCACGAGACTAACGTGTAATTTTATGTGCTTCTCGGTCATTTCACACACTCAAACAAGATAAGGGAGTGTCAAGTTTCTACACCATTGTCACACACATGCTCAATCCTCTCATCTACAGTCTCAGAAGCAAGGATGTCATTGGGACATTTAAAAAATTATGTATGATGTTCATCTGCCCAGAAAGTAACAACATGAGAACAGGTCTCCCTAAGAACTCTATGTGTCCTGTTTCTCCAAAACTATTTGAAAAGCTACTAAAGGGATTTATCTTGGCAATTAAGAGGACGTATCATGTCTGGATTCTTGCTCATGGGGGGAAAAATACTTTTCACTAGTTATGCAGATAATTTTGGCTGTCAAAAACAATTTTTATTAAGTATATTAAAAAATGTATCTTGCCTTGCTTCTTGCCTCTGGGTGAAAAAAATAATAGACATTTCAGTTCACAGCAACCTTTTATTCTAAACCAGCTTCCCTTACCAGTTAACTTATGATTAAACAAAACAAATATACCAGAAATCCCATAAAGTTATCAAAATTTTGGTTTTGAAAATTCTGTGAATATTTTTGTATAACTAAAGTAAAACAATACCAATTCATAAGTGACAAGAACGATAAATCACAGAATTATAATCATTTTTTAATTAGTAAATTTTCCGTAGTGAACTAAAACTCTATCCTCATCTTCATATCCCCGGGCTGAAAATAGCAACTCTCAAATATTAGGCCACAATAAATATTGGATGAGTAGAACTGAACTAACTATGAATGTATGACTGTCCAACCATTACAGACAATCTAAATGAATTACTCTGGTATTTTTTTATTTTTTAATTTTAATTTAAATTATTTGAGAAAGATTAGCCCGGAGCTAAAATCTGATGCTAATCCTCCTCTTTTTGCTGAGGAAGACTGGACCTGAGCTAACATCTGTGCCCATATTCCCCTACTTTATATGTGGGATGCCAACCACAGCATGGCTCAATGAGTAGTGCTAGGTCCACACCCAGGATCCAAATTGGTGAACCCCAGGTTGCCAAAGCCGAACCTGTGAACTTAACCACAGCGCCACTGGGCCAGACCCAATAGATTCTAATATTTAATATCAAACAACACTGTTGTGGCAACGTCCATGTGAATATAATAGCAGCATACTAAGGATGGATAAAATCTGTCCATACACTTTACATTCCCCAGGTCTGAGTGGCTCAACAATAATAATTCGAGGAGCTTTGAGTTGGGTTCTAAGTGATATGGGAAGCACTGGATGAATTTTTTGTGAATGAGTGACATTTTTATATGTATATTTTTAAAAGATCAGTATGTCTTATTGTGGAAAATGGAGCTAGGGTGAAGGTAGATGTAAGAAGACAAATCAGGACTCTTCAAAGCTTAGAAACAAAGACAGTCCGAGTAGGGTGGAGTCCCAAACTGGTGGAGTTCATAAATTTGGTGTATATTGGGAGGGCATGTTGAATGATGGCTAACTCAATTGTTTGGGCCCAAGTTATGAAAAATGGGATTTCTATTTACTAAAACTTTGAAAACTTCTAGAATGGTAGGTTTGAGTAGGAGAAATCAAGAAATCTATTGTTGTTGAGACAATTTTGAAATGTCTATTAGATATTTAAGACATATGACAAGTAAATTGGGGTTCAGGATAGAGTTCTGGCCTGAAGGTATTAATTTGGTAGTCTTCAGCGTAAAAAAATTGTTTTTAAAGATATAGGATTAATTGAGGTTACTTAGGTAAGACAGAAGGTGTGATGCAATTGTGACATTTGGGGCCAATTGAGAAACAAATGAGACAAGAGGTAGGGTCTGATGATAAAAGTAGTATCTCAGGTAAATTTAGAAAAAATTATTTAAATGAGGAGTGTATAATCAACTGTGACAAGTGCAGATTATATTAAGAAGTAAGACTTAACCATGTATTTAGCAGGATAGATATTACTTTAATGGACTTTGGCTGGAGAGCATTCAGGTTAAGATCATGGGAAAGGAAGTAGACAAGAGAAGTGAAGTATTAAAGTTACAGATTGAGAGTGAGTGTGTGTGTGTGTGTGCATGTGTGTGAAGAAGAACGTAGAAATGGATTAGTATCTAGAAATGGCATGACAGGTCAATGTGTATTGTTGTTGCCATATTGTGTGATATTACATATGTTTATATGTTGAATGAAATGATTCAGCAGAAAAAGAAAAACAATCATGGATGAGAAATGGAAAAAACATCCAGAGGGATGACCTTTGAGAGTGTTACAGAACATAGAAGGCAGTGTGAAGTAGAAATATTGATCTATTGTAAGGGCAAATCTAACCCATTTTCTGCAGCAGGAAGTAAGACAGAGCATTTATGACACAAGTAAGTGTTCTTCTGATGACTATTTTATCAATGACTGTAGGTGTGTAAGGTCGCTTGTCCTGAAGAGAGACCAAAGATGTGTATATAACCACCAGGTGGAAAAATCAGGTGCCAAATGTCCTGGGATAATGACATAGGATAAAGACAATCTTTGCTGTAACATAAACGACATCATGGGAATGTAGTTCCATAGTGGAGAACCAATAGAGTAGATGATGCCGTAATCATCATGATACATGTTTCGTGGACAATTGTGTCATAATAAGAGGAATGAATAAATGCAGGCTGAAAACAAAGAAGCCAAAGTGCTCGAATGTTTAGGAGAATGAGACCTATTAAAAACAGATTTTACCAAAGAATAAATTAAGCTTCTGAACCCATCCACAGTCTCCAATTGGATAAAATAACTCATACTCAAGACAACAATGTATTGTCACAAATGGACTCACTGACAATAACATATCAGTTTAGTGCCACAATAGAGAGAAACACATCTTTATTGGTTTCTAACAAATCAGTTATATACTGCAAACAATTTCACAGAAATGGGGCCATAGTACTCAAGTGTGTTCAGATATGAAAATTAATTGAGCCGTTCACTATGTATATACTTTTCTGTATATTTATGATTTTTGCACTTTGCCACAAAAATACTTTTATAGAATTATCCACATACAACTTTATTTTGTTTTAATATAAATATTAGTCTAAATATCATAATTGTTTTTTAATTTCATAGAGCCATTCTAAAATAAATAATATTTTACCTCTCCTCTTTTAGTTATTTGTTCCTCTTACAGATGGATAACATTATATGTCTTTTATGCTGCATATCTGTGAGTTTTTCTTTGGGTTAAATTTATGAAAGGGCTTGGTGAAAAAATGTGTGCATTTGTTTTTGAACTAATTTATATTCTCCTCAACAATATATAACAGTGCCAGTGTCTGCTCACACTAGCTAATACAGAGTTCCAACAAGTGATCTGTAAAATAATACTCCCTAATATCATTTTTATTTGAGTTATACAAATTTTATCTGAATGGAAATACTTTTTCTATCTTGTTTCATAAAACTGCAAATCTCTAACATTGTGAGTAATTACTATTTTCCTTTCTACTTTTGTTTTTATCTCTTACTCTCTTTAGATATAATATTTAAGGAGACCCTCTCTCCTTATCCAGTTAAATCTCATGGTCCATATTCATGATGATATTTTGCAGGCAATCTCATCCATGTGCCCTTCTGTAACCTCAGTGTACTCTTCTTATAGCCCCATAACTAAGTCCAACTTTCTCGGTTCTGACCACACACTGCTGAAGGTGACTGGATAAAAAAAAACAAAAGCAAAACAGGCCAAGGGGAATGCTACCAACTTAAATTTATAACCTCCAGTGGACTTTTAAACCTCCAAGAATAGTAGTACACATCTACAGTCCATTCCTTTTCTTTTTCTAGATGACTATTTTATACCACTTTAAGTTTTGCTGAATCCTTGAATACATCCTATTCCCACATCACTCTCATCTGATGACTTGTTTCCTATTCCAATGATGATATTAAAATACCCAAAAGAAAATTTCCAAGACTGCATTATTGCCTCCCATTCATCTGCAAATTTTCATATATCCTCTACGTTATCCCTTCTCAATGTGGGCACATTGTGCATGATGCAAGGAAAGGCCAATCTTCCCCATATAAAGCAGATTCCTACCCTTCTCACCTAGACGGGGATATTCCCAAGGCTACACTGCTCACTTTCCTGTTCCACAATTTTTCTCTTCTTTCACTCAACAATTTCTCTCAGATTACAAAGCATATATTTTTTCTCTCAACTTAAAGAAATTATTCTTTGATTTCATTTTATCTTATCCTTGAAAACCAACATATTAAGTACATATTACAGGAAAACATCATAAAATATTGTACCACTCACTATCCCAAATTATTTTCCTTCTATTCTCTCTTATGCCCAATTAATTTAGTCATTTGCCCCACCACATCCACAAAAACCACTCGTGATAAGGCTGTCAAGGACAGTTATCCTGTTGTAATCAAACATCAGTTCTCAGTCTTTTTAATGCTACAGGCAACATTTGATAAATCCATAATCCTCTGCTTTTGATGTGGTTTATAACTTGCCATAAAGGACTCTTAATTTCTTGTTTGTCCTTTGCCCTTTTATGTGGCTCTTTTTCTTTCTTTCAAATTTCTCTTCATCTCCCTGATTTCTTAACATTGGACTTCCCCAGAGTTCAACGTTTTCTCTCTTCTATTATGACACTACCTTTCAGTGATTTCATATACTTTCCTTGGTTTCTCTACATATTTAGTGTCTTTACATCATCAACTGTCAAATTCAATTGTCTATCTTACTGTCTTTAAATACAGATGTGTTTATCCAACCACCAAATTCATTTCTGCATTTGAGTGTCTATTAAAATCTCAATATTCCAAAATAAGGATCCTTATCTCATCCACCTACCAAACATAAACCATCCAGCTTTCATGATGGAAGATCCATCTTCTAAGACTCTAGATGGTAACCCCCTTATGTCTGTTGCCAACAATGGGGTCAGTGTAATCTACTTGAACCAAGACAGGAAATTTTTCTTTCCCTCACAACTCTCCAGAGAATCGCCGTTTCACTCATAATCTTCATAATGATCCACCAAGCCCAGATATATTGAGTCTAACCTGCTTATTTCTTCCTGGGCCTGACCTCATACTGATCTCATTCTTTATCAGTCCACAGTTTTCACATAGGCTGCCTTGCTGTCCTCAAGCAAATTGATGATGTCACACCTAAATGCCTTGATATGACCAATCACTTTGCCCAGAGTGCCATCTCTATGGATGTCTGTACAGCCAACTTCTTTCCTTCCTCTAATTCTCTGCTTAAACCTCACCTGGTCTGGAAACTCACTCTTTTAAAAATGCAATCCCCTAAGAACTCCCAAACTACTTTCCCTTGTAGATTTTATATTTTGTGTTTCCCCCACAGTATTTATTATTTTAAAATAATGTTTAACTCAGTTTATATCTATCTCAACCTACTAGAATGTCAGGTCACTATGATCAGAGATCTTATGTGCTTTGTTCACTGATGAATCCAAAGAACCTTGAATAATCCCTGGTAATCATTCAATACATATTTGATGGATGCATAAATGAATAAGCTCATATAGGTCAAGGCAAGGCTTGGTTTCTAATTAAAAATTTGCATATATTTGTATTTTATTTGATGTTACATGAGAGAAACCACAGATAACAAAGAATTGGAGAGTTAATTGAAGTGGAGGAAATCTTAATTATAGATTAGACAGAAAATTAAACTGGGAAAAATTGAGATAGATGTAAGACAAGCAAGGAGAATTGTGAATAAACACTTGTATTAAGAAATTGAACAAAAAGGATTTGTATAATAAGATGCTTTTGAATGAATATTAAAGCGGTATTATGACCAGGATTCCAATTGGCTTCTGTTGGCTTTAACTCATTCAGCAGGGGATAGAACAAAAATATATGATCTCTAAATAATTCTGCAGAACAGCCTTTATGGCTTCTCCTTAAGGTATAGATAATAGGATTCAAAGTGGGGGGAATTACTGTATAAAATAAAGAGACCAGTGGGTGGAGAGGAGAGGGAACATCTCTCACTGATTTCAATAGTTCACTGCAGCAGCACCAAGAAAAAAAGAGTCATGAAGGCCAGCTGATGAATACAGCTGGAGAAGGCTTTGGATTGTCCCTTAGTAAATCTGATCTTCAGAATTATAGAAGTTGTGTGAAAATATTAAAGAACAATGGAGATAAAACAGATAAAACTAAATGAAGACATAATGGCAACTGCTCAGACTTCATCTGAGCAAGAAAGTCTGAGTAATTAGGGGATATTGGACAAGAATTAATGCAGCAGACTGAATACCCTGAGAGGCAAGGAAGGTGTTGTGACTGTTTTTGTGATTCTAGACAGTCCACGACTGAACCAAGAATAAGTGGCCATCTTGATGCATTTGCCTTCTTCATTATGACTTCATAGTGCAGAGAGTGGCAGATGGTCACAGATAAATCAGAGATCATCACTGTGAGCAAGCCCATCTCTGTGCAGGCCACACAAAGTACAAAGAAGAAATGAAGTATGTGTATGATGTCAGCAATATGGCCACATAGGAGTTTTCAACCCTCATTCCTCTACAGAAACACTGATTTGTGGCAACCTCTCATGGATGAGAATATGACTGTGAAAGGCCAGGAGCCCAGAGGAGAGATACCACACCTTCTTGGAGAAAATAAATGTGGGAATAGGTGCATGAAGATAGTAAAAGGAACCTTTTGACTGCCTATTTCACCCCTTCCCTAAGGTAGCACAGCTCAGTGCCAAGAGAGGTCTCCTCACTCTGTGATTTCTCCCACTGGGAAAAGTGAGATGTAAATTAGAGACCAGCTTCCCTAGCCATACAGGAGACTGCCCAGGAGGCCCATTTCTTTCTCATTCACTCAAAATACTGAGAGTATCTACATAGCTTATTAGTCTGGGTCAGCTAGGAGCATGGAAATGGGCAGCAGGTCACAGTAACTGAGTGCAGAACTCAACAAAAAGCAGTGGCTTCCACTGAACACCTTGTGGACTCCTTCAACAGGCCCACACTTGAGCTTCATAGGATGCATCACCTGCAGACCCCATCAACCAGTGCGCATATGCCCTAGCAATGGATGTGCTCAGCAGACCATATAGGTAGTGTCCCAAATGCCCACACAGGCAGTGGGCTAACACCTCTGCAACTTATGCATAAGCACGTTTAGACAGCTGGCTGGACTCAGCTAGATTGGTAGGTGAATAATATCTCGAATATTTCAGATCAATGCCTTAAGGAAAACAAGTAGAAATCTCTCAGCAACCACTCGGGCTTTGTCTGTTATGAAGAAGGCATACAACTCTACACCTGCCTCCCAAGATGGAACTAGGGAAGTGGAGCTGGTACATCCATAGAAAATGTCTGAGAAACCCTCAGAATCCATAAACTGACTGGCTGGTGAAGATTTCTCTCTATAAAAGCCAGTCAGTAAAGACTGGAGGAGACGACTATTTCTTAAAATGCAAACACACCAATGCAAAACTTCAAAAAACACAAAAAAATCAGGAAAGCATGATACTATCAAAGAAACACAATATATGTCCATTAACTAACACAAAATAAATAGAGATCTATAAACTGCTTGACAAAGAATTCAAAATAGTTGTTTTATGGGAGTTCAGCAAGAACACAGATATACAAAATGAAATCAGGGCATTAATACAAGAACAAGATGAGAAATTCAATAAAGAGATAAAAATTGTTAAAAGAACCAAATAGAACTTCTGGAGCAGAACAATGCAATGAATGAAATGAAAAATGCAATAGAGACCAGCAACAGCAGCCTGGATCAAGCAGAAAAAAGAATCTGTGAACTTGGAGACAGGTCATTTGAAATTATACAGCAAGAGAAGAAAAAAATGGAAAAGACTGAAGAAGGCCTACAGGATTTGGAGATACCGTTTATGCAAGCTAACATATGCACTATGATAGCCTCAGAAGGAGAAAAGAGAAAGGGGCAAAAAACTTATTTAAATAAATAACTGAAACTTCCTAAATTTTGGATGAGATACAGACCTCCAAGTTCAAGAAGCTCAAAAGTTCACAAATAGGGTCAATCTGAAGAAAATTATACCAAGATACATTATAACCAAAGTATTAACTCAAAAACAAAGAGAGAAATTTGAAAAAATCATTACAAAAGTGACTCAGCATATACAAGTGTGCCCCTATGAGGCTATCAGGGTATTTAACAGCAAAATCCTTGTGGGTTAAGAAAGAATAAGATGATATACTAAAAGTGCTGAAAGAAAAAATGCTAAGCAAGGATACCACACCCAGTAAAGCTGTGCTTTAGAAATGAAGGAAAGATAAAGACTTTCCCAAATAAACAAATGCTGAAGGAGTTCATCTCTGCTAGAACTGTTTTACAAAATATGCTCAAGGGAGTTCTTGCAAGTTGAAATGACACTAAGCAGTAACTTGAAAACTATGAAAGTATAAAACTCAATAGTAGTTTTAAGTAAATAATCAAATTCAGAATACTGTAATACTGTAGCGATGAATGTATACTACTTTAACTCTAGTAAAATGGTTAAAAGATAAATGGATTATAGCTCCAATGATTTGTTAAAGGATGAACAATATAAAAATATGTAAATTGTGGTGTGAATTACATAAAATGTGGGGAGAGTAAAAATGTAGTTTTCGTATGTGATTGAAGCTGTGTTTAGCTAACAACAGACTGTAATAACTATCAGATATTTTATGTAATCTTCAAGGTATGCACAAGAAAAAAATACTTTAGTAGACATAAAAAGACAAAGAGAAAAGAATTAAAGCATACCACTAATAAAAATAATCAAATCACAATGAAAGCAAAACATGAAGAAAGGGACAACAGAACAGTGAGAAAACAATGAACAAAATGGCAAAAGTAAATCCCTACTTATCAAAAATTGCTTTAAATATTAATGAATTAAATTCTCCAATCCAAGGCACAATGACTGAATGGATTAAAAAAAAAGATCCAGCTACATGTTACCTATAAGAGACTTACATTAGCTTTAAGGGTGGACCTTAATGTAAAGAGATGGAAACAGGTATTTGATGCAAATGACAAGGAAAAGAGAGAAGGCATAGATCTACTTATGCCAGACAATATAGACTTTCAGTCAAATTGATCTCAAGAGAGATAAATGGGGGAGCTCATCAAGAGCTATAATAATTATGCATTTGGTAAAATTTGGAGTACTGAAATATATAAGGGAAGCATTAACAGAACTAAAGATAGAAATAGAGAGCAAGGCAATAATAGTAGGGAACTTCAGAATTTCATTTGCAACATTGGATAGAGTATTCAGACAGAGAATGAATAAGGAAGGAATGGACTCGAATAATGCATTAGACTTAATAGACCTAACAGACATATAGAAAACATCCCATCCAACAGAACCATAAAGCACATTCTTTTCAAGCACATAGAAAATATTCTCTAAGATGGTAATATTTTGAGGAAAAAAGAAAGTCCTAAAATATATAGGAATACTGAAATCATATCAAGCATATTTAGACCCACAGTGGTATAAAACCAGAAATTAACTTAAAAGGAAAACTGGAAAATTCACAAATACATGAAAATTAAAGAACACATTGCTAGAAAATTAATAGATTAAAGAAGAAATCAAAAGGAAAATCAAAATGTATCTTGAGACAAATAAAAATGCAAATATATGAAAATTGTGGAAGATACAAAAGGAGTTTTAAGAGGAAAGTTTATAGTGATTAATTATTACATTAAGCAAAATGAGAGATCTCAAAGAAACTAATTTTACACATCCATGAATGGAAAAAGAAGAACCAACTGAGCCCAAGTTATCTAAAGGAAGGAAATAGCAAAGATCAGAACAAATAAATAAATAAATGGAAGCTAGAAAGAAAATAGGAAAAAAATATAGAAACTAAGAAATATTTTTTAAAAGGTTAACAAAAATCCCAAACTATTAGCCAGACTTGACAAGAAAAAAAAATGACAGAGGACCCCAAAAAATGAAATTAAAAATGGAAGTCATAGCCAGAGCAATGAGGCAAAGAAAAAAATAAAGGTTATTTAAATCTGAAAGGAAGAATTTAAAGTGTTTGTGTGCAGATGGCATGATCTTATATACAAAAAACTAAAGACTCCACCATAAAAAGAGTTAGAAATAAACAAATTCTGTCAAGTTGCAGGATACAAAATCATTATGCATAAATCAATTGTGTTTCCAGACACTAAAAATAGACTATGCAAAGTAAATTAGAAAAATAATACTATATACAATAGCACCAAAAGGAAGAAAATACTCAGAAATAAATTCAACCAAGGATGTGAAATATTTGTACACTGAAAGCTATAAAAATTTGATGAAAGAAACTGAAGATACAAATAAATAGAAAGAAATTCAATATCATAGATGGAAGAAATAAATTTGTTAAAATGTCCATGCTATCCAAAGTGTTTTCCAAATCCAAGGCAATCTGTATCTAAATTCCAATGACATTTTTCACAGAAACAGAGAAAATAATCCAAAAGTTCATATGGAACCAAAAAGGTCCCCAAATAGATAAGGCAATCTTAAGCAAGAACAAAGATGGAGGCATCACACTGTCTGACTTCAAAAGGAGTTGCAAAACTACAGTAATCAAGCAATAAGTGCAGTACTGCTATAAAAATATATACATAAAGCAACTCAAATTGGATCAAATATTTAAATGTAAGACTTAAAACTGTAAAACTACCAGAAGAAAACATAGAGGAGAAGCTTCTTGACACTGGTCTGGGACAATGATATTTTGGATATGACTTCTAACAAACAGTCAACAAAAGAAAAATAGACAAGTGGGATTGTATCAAACTAAAAATACATCTGCAAAAAAAGGAAACAATAAACAGAGTGAAGAAGATGTGGGGAAAAGAGAACTCCTGTACACTGTTGGTGGGGAAGTAAATTAGTACAGACATTATGGAAAACACTATACATGTTCCTCAATATAGTAAAAAAAAACTATCAATCTCACTTCTGAGTATATATCTATGCAAAATGAAATTAGACACATGAAGTAATAGCTGCACTCCCTTGTTCATTGTTGCATTATTCACAATAGCTAAAATATAGAAACAGTCTAAGTTTCCATTATATATATGTGATTATGTATATGCATATATATACATATATAAATATTATTATGAAGGAATGTTATTCAGCCCTAAAAAATGAAATTCCACCATTTGCAACAATGTGGATGAACCTAGAGGACATTATGTTTAGTTAAATGAGCGAGATGCAGAAAGACAAATATTGCATGTCACTTACATGTGGAACCTAAAAAGGTCAATCTCATAAAAGCAGAAAAGAGAATGGTAGATCTAGGGTTTAGGGGTTGGGACAAATGGGGAGATATTGATCAAAGGGTGCAAAGCTTCAGGTATACAGGATTAATACGTTTTGGAGATGTAATGAGGGGCTGGTGAAAATACTTGATAATATTGTTTTATGTACTTGAAATTTTCAGAGAGTAAATCTCAAATATTCTCTTTACAAACAAAAAGAGTCTATGTGAAGTGATGAATACATTAATTCAACTGATTTTTGTAATATTTCACAATATGTACACATATCAAAACATTTAGTTGTATACTCTAAATATATAATCCTTTCCTTTGTCAATTTTACCTCAATAAGCCTGGGGAAAAAATTGAAGCATGTATCAGAAGAGAGAGAAGGAGCTACTATTGTTCAAGTTGTCTACAATGACCTTGGGGAGAATGTCCAAGACATGAAAGAGTTCTATACGGGACAAAAGTGTTAGGAAGAAGTACATGAGAGCTTCTGTCCAAAAGTGGAAACGACAATTATAAGATATTTAATAAAGGACATGAAAAGAATTAGAGAAATCGACACATCACACAGGAGCTGCAGCCAGCAAATCTCAGAAATTCCCATGATTTGTAATGCTACCACAGATGTACGATTTGGCAAAATTTCTCTAGAGTAGGAAGGAAGATGATTTTGAAGATACGAGCTCCTCAAGAACTGAAAGTATTGATTTTAGAGCTTTTCATTCACTCACATCCTAACCTGATGATGGAGAAATATTTCCTGCCCCATATTTTCCTCACTTTTATGAGGTCATCCACTGAAATAGTAATAAAGTCAGGTTATGACTCAAACTAAGGATTAAAAATTCTGTTTCTCTACCTGCTTTTCTCAATCTATATGTAATATTTTTCCATAAATACATTTTTTTGTAACTTTTGCCATTTTTTATTGGCCACTCAACACAATCTCCATGCTCTTCCTTTAGGAAGGAAAAATAAAAATGTGTCTATCCAGCCAAGGGAAAAAAGAGCTAAAAATGTGTTCACACAGCCACCAAGCAGTTGGCCCTTTTGGTCCCTAAGACACTGGATCTGTTAGCCTGATGAGTTCATGGCAGTTTACCACTGAATAGATGTGCCACTGTAAGGACTCGATTGACCTACAGGATCAGTAAAGGGCAAACATGCCACTGAGTACATTATAATTGTGAAATAAATGTAATATATATTTATAAAAGTCTATTTTATTTATAAGAAGACTCATGAACAACAAGAGGAAGGGACATTTCAGAGGGCATTAGTCAATACCTTAGCAAATCACTATTAAATCTCTATGCAATGGGCTAGCATGACGGTTGATCCCATCATCATGGAAATTAAAAAACAACAACAACAAATGAGGATTCATTTTGCCTGTTATACTTCCAACTGTTCAGACCAAAAGAAAAGAAAAACAGTCTGAGATTAAAGGACACTTTTAAACAATGAAAAAGGACCACTTTGAATATAACATTTTAAACTTAGGAAATATGTTGAAGAACAGCTACACAGTGATAAATAAGGATAATTCCTATCTCCTTCTCTACCCTCAGCACACCCTGGTGACCATGACCACCACCAATCTCCCGTTGTATAATGGATCTCCATCTTACACATATTGAATTGTACATCTGTTGGTCATCAGAATGTAACTTAAAAAATACAGACATGGGACTGGCCCCATTGCTGAGTGGTTAGGTTCGCGCGCTCTGCTGCAGGCAGCCCAGTGTTTCATTGGTTCAAATCCTGGGTGCAGACATGGCACTGCTCATCAAACGAAGCTGAGCTGGCGTCCCACATGCCACAACTAGAAGGACCCACAACGGAGAATATACAACTATGCGCTGGGGGGCTTTGGGGAGAGAAAGGAAAAAAATTAAAATCTTTAATTAAAAAAATACAGAGATGTTTGGATAGGCTGTAGACGTTAGTATTTACCACCATTTTTTTCTTTTAAAGATTATTACCAAGATCATATTCTCCTATGTGGGAGAAAAATAACTATCTGAGTGAAAAAAAATTACTTTGAGTGAAAAATAGATAAACTGAATAAGGGGAGAGTCAAACAGAAAAAGAGGGACACAAATTAACAAATTATTCTCCTCAATCACCAATGTTCCAATTAGAGAGGATCCAAGCTTCTTTTGGGCTTCTCTCTTTTCTAGCCTTTGTAACAGAAAATAATTAGAGAATTAAGAAAAAATATGAATATGAGATTATAGTTGAGTGTAAAAATTGGCTCCTTGCCATGCAATAAAGGTCTCAGTGGGACATAGTGATGATTATTCCCAGTTGATCATGGAAGGAGAAAATGAGTATTGTCACCTACAGAAGAACCTTGATTGATGTTGGCCTTGGTGACTCTAGCTAGAACTCTGGTAATATTTTTTTCTTTTGGCCCCTCAGGAAACCAAGATTGTCAGTTTCAGGCAGAACTCTTCACATTTACCAGAACAGGAACCTTCAAATGGTATGTTAATTTGTTAGTGTTAGTGGTTATTGTAATTAACTTCTTCATGCTAGTCTCCTTTTGGTAAAATTGATCACAGAGAAAAATATACAAGCCAAAATAATAAGAGAATAGAAGCATAGAAACTACAAAAAGATAGAGAATATTGTAAAGGACTGTGATGACTAAGAATATATTGTACTAATAATAACCAATGATTCCTTTATCCACAAAAATAATTTTGTGGGAACTTCCATTTCTGTTGCAACATGTAAATAGCTTGGAGGTCATCACTTCTTTCTCACAATAAGAAAAAATCTGAACAAACTGAAAGTCAAACACTCTTCTTAGATCCATCAGAAAATTGAGGTCACAGAAGAAACTGCTGCCTTCAGGAGCAGCAGTCAGGAGCTGGAGCCAGTACCAGTAGGAACATTCAAACTAGATTTAATGAATTGCTGGGAACTCACATGGACTAACTAAGAAATAAAAACTCTGGTGGGGCCCATCTTAGGGAAGGCTACACACATTCATGATTTTAAACCCATAGGTCCCCACACATTTTAACCTTCAAGACAAGAGACAAATTCCCTTGTGTTTTTAGAAATGAGAGGGAAAATATGACTATTCAAAATATTCCCAGAGTTCTCTGTTATGTTTAACAAAGGCCTTCCTTCAATGGAAACTATTCAGCAGAGCCTAGCCAACTTAGGCTTTACCACAGTCTTATTAATCAGGGGGAGTGGAAATTCCCCACAGTAATCCCCTCTAGCCTTCCTGTTTTACCTAAAGGGTGGGGGAGGTTGAGCATCACTTGTGAAGGCTACAGTCCAAAGACACAGACTGGGTAAAAGATTAAGCTATAATCATAGGATTGTAGAAGACATTCTTTCCCCCTGAGACCATACAACCACATAATAGGTATCCAAGTTGATAATAGCAGATTACAGCATAAAGACCTGCATATCATAGGCTCTATTTAAGGAATCCAAAGACAATAGTGTACACAAAACCAAGGAAACTAGAGGAAATTACAGTCTATGAAACCACAGGTACAACAAAGAGTAAATATAACCTAATTCATACCCAGACAAAAGTAAACCTCACACTAAAGGCCTACTAATCTCAATTCATTTTAGCTGATACATTATGACTGTATGTTATGGATTGAGTTGTAGTCCCTAAAAAGTCATATTTTGAAGTTCTATCTCCCACTATTGAAGAATGTGATCTTATTTGGAAATAGTATTGTTGCATACGTAATAGGTTAAATAGCAATGATGTCATACTGGATTAGGGTGGGGCCTTAATCCAATATTACTGGTGTCATTATAAAAAAGATGAATTTGGACACCAATAAAAACAGAGAATATGTCATGTAAAGATGAAGATAGACATCAAGATTATGCTTCTACAAGCCAAAGAGTACCAAAGATTTCTAGCAAACCACTAGAAATGAGGAGACAGTTGTGGAACATATTTCTCCCTCACAGCTCTCAGAAGGATTTGATACTACCTACACCTTGATCTCAGACTTCTAGCCTCCATAACTGTAAGACAATTAATTTTTGTTTTTTAAGCCACTCATGTTGTGGTACATTGTTGCAAAAGACCTAGCAAACTAAAACACCAAATTTCAACAAAAAAATTGCAAACCATGGTAAAAAGGCAAAAACATAACCTGAAGAGAAAAAACAGGTATCAAAACTAGATATACGTATGGAAACGTTTTGGAAATAGACTGGGAATTTAAAGTAACTGTGAATATATGCTAAGGGCTTTAATGGACAATGAGTGGGCAACATTCAAAAACAGATGAATAATGTATGATGAGAGGTGAAAACTCTAGTAAGGATTCAAAAGGAAAAGCTGAAACTCAAAATTTGTAACAGAAATGAAGAATTCATATGATGTTCTTATCAGTAGACTGAACACAGCTGAGGAGGGAATCCTTGAGCTTAAAGATATGTCAATATAAATTTTCAAAATTAAACTGCAAAGAGGAAAAAGAAAGAAAAAGAAGGGGGAAAGCCAAGTATGGTGGGATGATTACAAAAGGCCTAAGATACATATAATGAGAATATCAGAAGGATAAGAATTAGAGAAAGAAACAGAAGAAATATTTGAAGTATTAATGGCTGAGAATTTCCCAATATTAATGATCAATAACAAACCACATATATAGTTAGCCCAGAGAACATAAAGCATCATAAATGCAAAAAAAAAAAAAAATCTATCTTAGGTATAACATCCTCAAGTTTCAGAAAACTCAAAGACAGACCTGTCTTCAGAGGAAGAAAAATCAGCAGGGATAAAGATAGTCATCACATAAAGATAAATTTGGTAAAATCTTCAAGGATAATTACAATTATTAATATGTATATATCTAATGACACATAAAAATATGTGAGACAAAAACTGATAGAACAGCAAGGAGAAATAAAGGCACTGAATAGACTAAAATAGAGACTATACTAAAAGACAAAGTTGGTCATTACATAACAATAAAGATGTCAATCTGACGAAAGAATAAAACATTTGTAAATATTTATGCACTCAATGTAGGATCATCTAAGTGAAAAGAAAATATTCTCAGATTTAAAGAGAGAAAGAGACAATAAGACAATAAGAGTAGAGTACTTTAATACCACACATTCATCAATGGATAGATCATCCAGAGACAAAATTAATAAGGAAACATTGGCCCTAAATGGCATGTTAGATCAGATAGAGTTAACAGATATATCAGAACATTCCATCCAAAATCAACAGAATATACATTTTTCTCAAGCACAAATTGAGCGTTCTCCAGGATGGATTATATTTTAGGCCAGGAAAGAACTCAACAAATTTATGAAGATTGAAATCATATCAAGCACCTCTTTAAATCACAATGGGATGAAACTAGAAATCAATTACCAGAAAAAAACTGAAAAATTCACAAATATCTGAAGATTAAATAACATGCTATTTTACGGTTGTTCAGTGAGTCAAAGAAGAAAACAAAGAATACCTTGAGACAAATGTAAGTGGAAATACAACATACCCAAACTTATGGGATGTGGCAAAAGCAGTTCCAGGAGAGACTCATCAAGGAACAAAAAAGTATCTCAAACAACCTAACTGTACACTTCATGAAACTAAAAAAGAAGAACAGGAGAATCCACAGTAAGTAGAAGGATGGAAATAACAAAGATCAGATTGGAAATAAATGAAATAGAGATTTAAAAGATGATAGAAAAGATAAATGTGATTAAGAGCTTTTCTTTAAATAAAAACATAAACAAAACTGATAAACCTTTAGCTAGATTCACCAAGAAAATAAGAGAAAGGGCTCAAGTAAATGAAAGAGAAGACATTACAATTGATGCCACAGATGCACAGGATTATCAGAAACTACTAGGGACAAATCAGACAACCTACAAAAAATGGAGAAATTCCTGGAAACTTACAAGCTACCTAGACTGAATCAAGAAGAAATAGAAAATCCTAACAAACCAATTACTATAAGGTGATTAAATCAGTAATCAAACACCTCCCAACAAACAAACTCCAGGCTCAGACAGCTTCACTGATAAATTCTTCCAAGTATTCAAGGAAGAATTAATACCAATCCTTCTCAAACTCTTTTAAAACACAGAAGAAAAGGGAACATGATCAAACTCACTTTAGGAGACAAGCATTACCCTGATACCAAAACCAGACAAGGAAGCCACAAGAAGAAAAAATTACAAGCCAATATCCCTAATGAATATAGGTGCAAACATGTCAATGATATATTAGCTAACAATATTTCACAATACGTTAAAAGGATCATGCACCAAGATCAAGTGGGATTTATTTTAGGGATACAAGGATGGTTCAACATCCAAAAATCAATCATATGAGAAACCATATTAATAAAATGAGTGATAAAAATCATATGATCATCTCAATAGATTCAGATAAAGTATTTGAAAAAAATCAACATTCACTTATGTTAAACACTCTCAACAAAGTGGGTATAGAGGAAGGTACTTTAGCATAATAAAGACCATATATGAGAAACCTACAGTTAACATCATCTTCAATGGTGAAAAGCCAACAAATTTTGTGATTGTTATAAGTTTCATTTATAATACAAATATAAACAGATTCAAGAAAATAAAATGACAAAATGGCCAACGAAGAACTTCACTGTCCTGGGTCTGTAAGGGACTCTGTTGATCGGAGCCTCAGTCTCACTGGACAGACTCAAAGCATGAACAGGACATGTCAGCTTTCTTTTGTGCAGCCACTGAGACGTTGAGGTTGTTCTTTCCTGCACTATAACTTCGTCCATTATTTACAATTACAACACTGCCTCCCCTTAGTTGTCACCTGTCTCCCTTGTTTTATTGTGTTTTCCTCACACATATCAGCATCTGACAGGATGATATCTTGTTTTCCATATTTATTGATAATTTTTTCTCATACTAAGATGGCAAAACATTTTTATTTTATTTTTAGCCATGCTGTAGTATAGCCCTATGTCTTACCTATAGTGCAAACTCATTAATATGAGTAAATAAATGAAAGAGGGGAAAGGAAGGTGAGAAAGTAAATTAGTGCAACCCCTTTGGGAAAGAATTCAATATCTCCTTAAATTGAGGACGTTATCATCCTATAACCTAGGACTTCTAAGATTATATGACAATATACATTGAGGTGCAGTATAAACACTATTATAAACCATGAAAAATAGAGGAAAAATCTAAATATTTATCTCTGAGAAAAGGGATACATAAATAATCAATGGTAGTAACAATTTACTGGGAATATTTAAAAAATGAAGTTGAAGGATGAAGACGTTACAAAATGATCAGTGTGATGCCATCTAGAAAAAAACCCATTCTGCAAAATATTAAGTGTGGACGCATGTTTATTCAATAAAAATATAAAAAACTGATAGGTAAGATACATAGCTACTGTAAGGAGAGTACTGCCTCCGAGAACACTGAGGACAGAGGCCTGAAGGGGGATGCAGAAAGAGCTTCAGTGCATCTATAATACATTTCTCAGTGTAGAAATAAATATAGGGAAACAATAAGATTTTTTGGAGTTGAATTTGAGCATAATGAATGCTGTATTAACAGACGTATTTATCTTTAGCAGTGAAATATTCTGTAATAAAATATTTTTAAAAAATGAGTTGAATACATTTCACAAGCCTGAGGTCTCTCCCACTCTTCCCTTCAATATCTTGACCCTGAGATTTTCTAAGCTTCTGGAGGAATCTTAGATTTCCTGAATCAAAAGTTTAATTATGGGTGGCTTTCAAATTTTTAATTAACATTAAGCCAAATAGCAAACTTTCAAACTCTGGGCTGCCCAAGCAGAGTGCGTGAACTTAGCCACTTGGCCATGGGGCCGGCTCCCTATTTTCTAACTCTAAGCGTTTGTTACCATAAGTATCTATATTACTTAACCATAAAGTTTGAGGAATTATTGACTGATTAATTTATGCATTTATTAATTTCACCATAATGGATCTTTATGGCTAGAAATATTCAGAAAATGATGGCTGCTTGTATATTTCTTACAACCTGTTATAAGTAGATATTATTTGTAGGGATCAGTATGTAATTAATAGCATTAACATGATTAAGATAAAGTGTTTCAAGTGTTTTGTGCAAATTTTTATATATTTATTTATTGAGTTTATGATAGTTTACAATCTTGTGAAATTTCACTTGTACATTATTGTCTGTCAGTCATGATGTAGGTGCACCACTTCACCCTTTCTGCCCACCCTCCACACCCCCTTTCCCCCAGTAGCCACTAATCTGTTCTCTTTGTCCACATATTTAAATTCCTCATATGAGTGGAGTCATACAGAGAATGTCCTTCTCTATCTGGCTTATTTCACTGAACAGAATTTCCTCAAGGTCCATCCATGTTGTTGCAAATGGGATGATTTTGTTCTTTTCTATGGCTGAGTAGTATTCCATTGTATATATATATACCATATAATTACCTCAAGGTCCAACCATGTTGCTGTGAAGGGGATGACTTTATTATTTTTTATGGCTGAGTAATATTTCATTGAACGTATATACCATATCTTCTTTATCCAATCATCAGTTGATGTGTACTTAGGTTGCTTCCACATCTTGGCTATTGTAAATAATACTGCAATGAACATAGGGGTACATGGGACTTTTGGAATTGCTGACTTCAAGTTCTTTGGATAGATACGCAGCACGGGGATAGTGGGGTCATATGGTATTTCTATTTCTAATTTTTTGAGAAATCTCCATACTGTTTTCCATAGTGTCTGCACCAGTTTGCACTCCCACCACCAGTTTATGAGGGATCCTTTTTCTTCACAACATCTCCAGCATTTGTTACTTTTTGTGTTGGTTATTTTTGCCATTCTAACGGGTGTAAGGTGATATCTTAATGTAGTTTTGACTTGCATTTCCTTGAAGATCAGTGATGATGAACATCTTTTCATGTGCCTATTGGCAATCTGTATATCTTCTTTGGAGTAATGTCTGTTCATCTCCTCTGCCCATTTTTTGCTGGGGTTTTTTGAGTTTTTGTTTTTGAGCTGTGTGAGTTATTTATATATTATGGAGATTGACCCTTTGTTGGATATATGACTTGCAAATATTTTTCCCAATTAGCAGGTTGTTTTTTTGTTTCAATCTTGTTTCCCCTTGCCTTGAAAATGCTCTTTAGTTTGATGAGGTCCCATTTGTTTATTCTTTCTTTTGCTTCCCTTGTCTGAGAAGACATGGTGTCCAAAAAGATCCTTTAAATACTGATGTCAGAGTATACCGCCTATATTCTCTTCTAGAAGCCTTTTGGCTTCAGGTCTTACCGTTAAGTCTTTGATCAATTTAGAGTTTATTTTTGTGAATGGTGAAAAAGAATGGTCAATTTTCATTCTTTTACATGTGGCTTTCCAGTTTTCCCAGCACCATTTGTTGAAAAGACTTTCTTTTCTCCATTGTTGACCCACAGCTCCTTTGTCAAAAATTAGCTGTCCATAGACGTGTGATCTTATTTTTGGGCTTTCAATTCTGTTCCATTGATCTGTGCACCTATTTTTCTACCAGTACCATCCTGTTTTAATTACCGTAGCTTTGTAGTATGCTTTGAAATCAGGGATTGTGATGCCTCCAACTTTGTGCTTTTTTCTCAGGATTGCTTTAGCAATTCGGGGTCATTTGTTGCCCCATATGAATTTTAGGATTCTTTGTTCTATTTCTGTAAAGAATGTCACTGGGATTCTGATTGGGATTGCATTGAATTTGTAGATTGATTTAGGTAGTATAGACATTTTATCTATGTTTATTTTTCCAATCCATGCACACGGAATGTCTTTCCATTTCTTTATGTCGTCATCCATTTCATTCAGGAAAGCCTTGCAGTTTTCATTGTATAGCTCCTTCACTTCCTTAGTTAAATTCACCCCGAGTTATTTTATTCTTTTTATTGTAACTGTGAATGGTATTGTGTTCTTGAGTTCTTTTCTGTTAGTTCATTATTAGACTATAGAAATGTTACTGATTTATGTAAGTTGATTTTATATCCTACAACTTTGCTGTAGTTGATTTTGTCTAAAAGTTTTCCTATGGATTCTTTAGGGTTTTCTATATATAACGTCATGTTGTCTGCAAACCATGAGACTTTCACTTCTTCACTCCCTATTTGGATTTCTTTTATTCATTTCTCCTGCCTAATTGCTCTGGCTGAAACCTCCAGTACTATGTTGAATAAGAGTGGTGATAGAAGGCATCCTTGTCTCATTCCTGTTTGCAGGGGAATGGCGCTCAGTTTTTGCCCATTGAGTCTGATGTTGGCTGTGGGTTTGTCATATATGGTCTTTACTATGTTGAGATAACTTCCATCTATCCCCATGTTGTTCAGAGTTTTTATCATAAATAGCTGGTGGATCTTGTCAAATGCTTTCTCTATATCTATTGAGATAATCATGTGGTTTTTATTCCTGAATTTGTTGATGTGGTGTATCATGTTGATTTATTTGTGGATGTTGAACCATCCTTGAGTCCCTGGTATGAATCCCACTTGATCATGACATATGACCCTTTTGATATATTGCTGAGCTCGGGTTGCCAAAATTTTGTTGATAATTTTTGCATCTATGTTCATCAGTGATATTGGCCTGTAGTTCTCCTTTTTCGTGCTGTCCTTGTTAGGCTTTGATATCAGAATGATGTTGGTCACATAGAATGTGTTAGGAATGTTCCATCCTCCCTAAGTTTTTGGCATAGCTTGAAAAGGATAAGTATTAAATCCTCTTTGAAAGTTTGGTAGAATTCCCAGGAAAGCCATTTGGTCCTGGGGTTTTATTCTTTGGGATGCATTTGATTGCTGTTTCAATATCTTTCCTGGTGATTCATCTGTTCAGACTGTCTGTTTCTTCTTGACTTAGCTTTGGGAGATTGTAAGTCTAAGAATTTATCCATTTTCTCTATGTTATCCATTTTGTTGGCGTATAGTTTTTTATAGTATTCTCTTATAATCTGTTGTATTTCTGCGAAGTCTGTTGTTATTTCTCCTCTTTCATTTCTGATTTTGTTGATTTGAGCTTTCTCCCTTTTTTGCTTTGTAAGACTGGCTAGGGGTTTGTCAATTTCATCTATCTTCTCAAAGTACCAGCTCTTTGTTTCATTGATCCTTTCTACTGCCTTTTTTGTTTCAATAGCATTTATTTATGCTCTGATTTTTATTATTTCTCTCTTCTGCTGACTTTGGGCTTTGTTTGTTCTTCTTTCTCTAATTCAGTTAGTAGTAATTTGAGGTTGCTTATTTGGGATTTTTCTTGTTTGTTAATATGTGCTTGTATTGTGATGAATTTCCCTCTTAATATAGTTTTTTCAGTATCCCATATGAGTTGGTATGGCTTTTTATCATTTTCATTTATCTCCACATATTTTTTGATTTCTTCTTTAATTTCTTCAATGATTCATTTCTTGTTCAATAGCATATTGTTTAGTCTTCACATCTTTGTCCATTTCTCAGCTTTTTTCTTGAAATTAATTTCTAGCTTTATAGCATTATGTTTGGAGAAGACGCCTGTTATTACTGCAATTTTTGAAAATTTATAGAGGCTTGCCTTGTTTCCCACCATGTGGTCTACCCTTGAGAATGTTCCATGTGCACTTGAGAAGAATGTGTATTTGGCTGTTTTTGAATGGAGTGTTCTATATATGTCTATCAAGTCCAACTGTTTTAGCTTTTCATTTAATTCCACCATTTCCTTGTTTACTTTCTGTCTGGATGATCGTTCTAATGATGTGAGTGGGATGTTGAGGTCCCCTACTACTATTGTGTTATTTTTAATATCTTCTTTTAGGTTTGTTAATAGTTGCTTTATGAACTTTGGTGCTCCTGTGTTGGGTGCATAGATATTTATAAGCATTATTTCTTCTTGATGTAGTGTCCCTTTCATCATTATATACTGCCCCTCTTTGTCTCTCTTTACCTGCCTTATCTTGAAATCTACTTTGTCTGATATAAGTATTGCGACACCTGCTTTCTTTTCTTTGCCATTAGCTTGGATTATTGTCTTCCACCCCATCACCCTGAGGCTGTGTTTGTTGGTGGAGCTCAGGTGTGTTTCCTGGAGGCAACAGAATGTTGGATCTTGTTCTTTAATCCATCTTGCCACTCTCTGTCTTTTTATTGGACAGTTCAATACTTTCACATTGACAGTGATTATTGCTGCATGAGGGCCTAATGCTGTCATTCTGTCATTTGTTTTCTGATTTTCCTGCATTAGCTTTGTTGCTTGTCCTGTGTGTTTTGGCCTACCTATTTACATCTGCAGTTTCTTATTTCCTAACTTATTTTTTGTGTCTCTGTTCTGTTTTTAAGGTTAGTGGCTACCGTGAAGTTTGTATTCAGAATCTCGTGTACAACATAGTCCATTTTCTGGTGGTCTCTCATTTCCTTAGCCTAAACTGATTCAGTCCCTTTCCTTCTTCCATCCTAAGTTATTCTTGTCGTCTCTTATTCCTTCTTGTGTTGTGACTTTGTGGTTAAAGTGATAAGATTGTCTTCGTTTTTTGTGTTTTCCTTCCCTTTATCTTAATGGTGTAATTGTATATTTGCTATCCTTTTCTGATTCTATTTGTTTCCTTACTCTGTTTTACATGACCCCTTCCTCGCTTTTTTCTTTTTTCAAGTATGAGGGCCTTCTTAAGGATTTTGCATGGGGGACGGGGGTCTCGGGGCTATGAAGTCTGTTAGCTTTTGTTTGCCTAGGAGAGATTTAATTTCTCCCTCATATCTGAAGGATATTTTTGCTTGATATAGTATTCTTGGCTGACGATTGTCATCTTTTAAAGTTTTGAATATGTCATTCCAATCTCTCCTAGCTTGTAAGGTTTCTGCAGAGAAATCTGCTGAAAATCTGATAGGGCTTCCTTTGTAGATTATTTTCTTCTGTCTTGCTGCCCTGTGTATTCTTTATTCATCATTCACTTTTGCCAGTATTACTACTATATAGCTTGCAGTTAGTCTTTTTACATTGACATATCTAGCAGACCTGAAAGCTTCCTCCACACATATTTCTCTCTCATTTTCTAGATTTGGGAAGTTCTCTGCTATTATTTCTTTGAGCACACTTTCTGTTCCATTCTCCTTTTCATCACCCACAGGGATTCTAATTATTCTTATGTTACATTTCCTCATTGAATGGGCTAGTTCTCAGAGATATTCTTCATTCCTTTTTATTCTTAATTCTTTCCTTTCCTCTGTCTTGAGCTATTCAACCTGTATATCTTTTGATTATTCCGATTTGCTCCTCTATGACATCGACACAGGCACTCTGGGAATCTGTATTCTGTTTTATCTGATCCATTGTATTTTTCATCTCTAGTATTTCTGACTGATTCTTCTTTATAGTTTCAGTCTCTTTTGTGAAGCAACTCCAGAACTCATTGACTTGTTTCTCTATATTTTCCTTTTCCTCATGGAATTTTTTTTTTTAATATAGCTGTTCTGAACTCATTTTCATTTATTTACTTATTTCTGAGTCCTCAGGGCATAAGTCTGGGTACTTGTTTTCCCTGTGGTCTGGAGATTTGAAGAATTGATGGATGCTGGAAGAAGCACGAGTCTTACCCATGGTGATATTATTCAGTTGCACTTACAGCCTCTCCCCATTAGATGGGGTTGAGAGCTGCATATTGTGAGCCCTCTGCCTTCAGTGGAGATGGCAGCACACAGCGTGGGTTGGGGGATTGAGGGGCACCTTCTCTCCCCACAGACCGGGTTTCACGATTGGCTCTTGCTATCTGCTCTCCTGGGGTCTTGGCTTGCTGAGGTCACCCCATGTGAAAGCTTTCCCCTGTTAGAGGGCTTCCATTTGGGCTGCGTGGCCATGGGTGTCCTGGGTGATCCTGCAGATGCACAGACCCTCATCTTCTCCTTCCCTCATGAAGCCTCCCACGGCAGTGATCCTAGTCTTTAGAGGAGGGACCAAAGTTCTCTCTTACCCCATTCCATCTCCTGTGAGGGGGCTCAGCCTCTCTGCCCTCCATTGTTTTGCTGCTGTGGGTCTCCAAGGATTTCTGCACTATTATGATATTTTTTGTTAGAATATGTTTGCTCTTTTTTTGGCTCAGGGCCAGTCTTTCTCAGTAAAAAGAGGAGGATTTGCAACAGATGTTAGCTCAGGGTTAATCTTCAATATTTATAAGTAGCTGTAACTTAGTTATGCTACTTTCATTCTAAAGGTTGAGATCTTAGTAAGGATTACTTAGCTTTTTTTCACTAAAGTCTGTAACATACTTCCACTACCATATTACAGAATGCCGCAGTCTTTGAAAGTTTGAACATATAATCAAAATTTATTGTTTTATATGCCCCTATTTTAGGTTCTAGATTGAGTTTTCATGCAGCAGCATGGTAGAGCTGAAACTTAACAGGCTTCGAGGGAAGGTATGTTTTGCATCCTGACTCTGCCATTCACTTGCTCTACAGCTATGTACCTATGAAAAGCCTCTTAAAAAGATTTAAACCTCAGGGGTCAGCTCTGTGGCAGAGTGGTTAAGTTCATGTGCTCTGCTGCAGCAGCCCAGGGTTTGGATCCTGGTCGTGGACATGGCACTGCTTGTCAGGCCATGTTGAGGTGGTGTGCCACATCCCACAACTAGAAGGACCTGCAACTATGATATACAACTGTGTACTGGGGGATTTTTGGAGATAAAGCAGAAAAAAAAGATTTGCAACAGTTGTTAGCCCAGGTGATGATCTTTAAAAAAGAATATTTAAACCTCAGTTGCCTTTTTCCTAACATTTTAATACTATCTACCCCAAAGATTTCATATTTCTAAAATAATTTAAATAGAGGAAGTAATCCAAATGGTAACTATGTTGAAGAAAAATAAATAAATATGCATTAAAAATCACTGAAAATATTAAGCAGGTTATCATCTCAGCACTTATTTTTTTATCTTAATTACATTAATCTTATTTTTAAATAATATAAAAAGGTAAAAGGAAACAAGGGGATGTTTCTGAATATATTTTTAAATTTGTTATATTTTTACACAGAAAAATGTAGAAAATGACAAAACACAAACATTTTCAATATAAGGAATAGAGTAGGATAATTTAGTAAAGATTCTAAAGACATTTTAACAATGTATAAGGAAAATATTAATAACTTTATGTAAATAAGGATAACACTGAGTTAAATGGAAAATTCTTTGAAAGGCACCAAATAGAAAAATTTGCTCAAAACTGTAAAATAAATTTATTTTATAGACTTAAAATCCTTAAAGAAAATTCTAGGCCCAGATGCTCTCACTGGATAAGTCTATAAAACATTTAATGAAGAAATAATACCAATTTTAAATAAACTCTTTCTGAAATTTGAAGAGGAAGAAATTCTTCAAAGTTTATTATATAAAGCCTTTATGACTCTGAGTGCAAAAACATACAAAGTGGTTGAAATGAAAGAAACTATAAAAATTACTATCACGCATGAATAAAGAGGCAAAAATTATTTTAACATTTACAAAATTAAATGCTATTGTATGCAAATTGAATATTATCCAATGACTAATTGGGACTTAGACTAGAAATATAGGGTTGGGTTAACATTCAAAACCATTCTTTGTAATGCAACATATTATATAAATAATAAGAACATTTATATGATTATTAGCATGGATGCATAAAAAGGACAATATCTGACCTCCATTTTTTAAAATAATCAATAGAATAGAGATAGAAAGAAGATTCCACAGCCTAATGCAGATAATCTTAAAGGCATACAAATAGTATCACATTTAATGGCAAACTATGAGTGTTTTCCCTCTAAGATTAGGAAGAAAACAAGGATTTTATTTGTCATCATTTCTATTGGACATTGAACTTGAGATTCCACGAAGTGCAATAAAGCAAAGGTAAAAAAATTAATCCAGATTGAAATAGGGAGAAACGACTATCTTTATTCACAGAGAAAGATCATTTATGTGAAAATATCATATTTTTTATTTCCCGTCTGGCAGATAGAAAGCTTAGGTTTTATCTCTTTTGTCCACACAGCAGAAAAGAAAGTTGAATAAAGTGAAACCAACAACTCTTACACATTTATGAAAACTTATGTCATAAAACAAACAGCTGCCCCAAATTTAAAAGGACAAAAAGGTGGATACAAAGAATATGAACCTACAAGAACAGATGCCAAGGATCAGAAAAAATCAGTGGGAACAAGTAGTAGAGAAGGAAAATAAACTGATGAATTCCTGGAGGCTCACACAGACGAGTTTGAGAGATAAAAACTCCAGTGGGGGCCTGTATTAGGGGAACCCCACGCTTTAGAGTTTTAATTCCTGGATTCTTCTCACATCTCATAGTGAGGATTAGAGCATATCCACTTGTATTTCTGGCAGGAAGGGCTATAAGGTAGACATTTTAGGTATATTATTCATATCAAAGCTTTCATCAATAGAAATAATTTTACCATATCCTATAAAGAATTTTCCAGAGAAACCCAAAAACAAGTGGGGAGATAAAAACTATTGTAGACAGAAAAGTTTATCCTCGGGCACCTACAACTACAACAAACAATAAAAACAGCATTACCTCTCACAAGAAAAATCATTAAACATCATACTAATGTTCTATCTACCTCAGTTACTTTTGTACATAAGATTAGGTTCAGGATAAAACAAAAAATTACAAGGTATACAAAGAAAAACAAAATATTGAGACAGAGAAAGCATCACAATGAGAATCAGATAGAGTAAAAGTGTTGGAATGATCAGATCTGCAATGTAAAATGTGTGTTTGTCAGGTTTTCTAGAAAAACAGAACCCAAAGGAAATTTTACATATACATATATATGATTTATAAAAATAATTTAAATTAGAAATAATAAATACAAGTTTATAATTTATAATGTATAATACATATTTATATATTACTATTAAATGTATAACCTGCCCTCTGCAAGCTGGAAAATCAAGAAAGCTAGTACTAAAATTCACTCTGAGGCTAAAGGTCTATGAAAGGGAGATGAGTAACATAAAAGCCAGGGTCTAACGTTCCAAAAACGAAGATCTCTGGCGTCCAAGGCCAGAAAGAGACAGATGTCCCAGCTCAAAAAGAGAGAAGGAATATGCCCTTTCTTTGTCTTTATTCTATTTTGCCCTCAATGGATTAAATAATTTCTTTCCACATTATTGAAGGTGGATACTCTTTAATCAGTCTACTGAATCAATTGTTAATCTCCTCCAGAACATCATTATAAAACAACTCAGAAATAACGTGTTACCAATTAGTTGGGTGTCCCTTAAACAAGACAAGTTAATACATAAAATTAACCGTCACTACAACCATAATTAATATGCTAATAGCTTTAAATAAAGTGAAGAACATGAAAGATCATATGTATAATCTATGAAAATTGATGGAAACTGTAAGAATGTATCAAAAAGAAGAGCTACAAGTTGAAAGTATCATAACGGATAAAAGGATGTCTTTGATAGGCCCATCAGCAAATCAGAATTCCCAAGGAAAGACTCAAATGGTTTGATGAAATGTCAAAAATTTAAATTGAAATAAAAAAGAATGAAAAAGACAGAACAGAATATCTAAGAACTGTGGGACAAGCACAGAATAACTCAACACATGCATAAGAAGAATGCAAGAGTGAGAAAAAAAGGAATTGAAAAAATATTCAAAGTAATAGTGACTGAGAATGTTTCTAAATTAACGATAGACACCAAACCAAAGATACAAGAGGCTCAGAAAACACTGAGTAATATATGTGATGAAAAATCAACATTTAGGAGTATAGTATTCAAATTCCAGATAATCAAACACAAAGAATAAATCTTGAAATAAACTAATGGGAAACAGTACCATACCTATAGAGAGCCAAGGGCTAGAATAATAGCATCAAACATCTCTTCTGAAACTATGCAAGCAAGAAAAAGTGAAGTGAATTCTTTAATACTAAAAGAAAAACTAACCTAGAATTTAATACTAGGTAAAATTATTGTTCAGAGGAAGTGACATCAGCAGGAAGATGGAATAGGTGACTCCATTCCCCATTCTCCAACAGAAACAGTGATTCACTACCATCTGGAAGTGAAAATAACTTCATGAGTTCTCCACAGTGCAGGTAAAAACCCAGTTGTTCACACAACAGAGATAAGACACATCACAAAAGGTAAGAAGAACAGTTTTGCTTTACTCACTTCATCCCTCCACCAATGTGGCACAGTTCAGTTCCAAGAGACATTCTTTGGCTTTCAACTTCTCTTAGAGGTAAGATAGAGTAAAGTAAATATCTTATTTCTCCAGCCTTTAAAGAAGCTAACCCAGAGGCCCACGTCTGTTATGTCTTTCCAAGAACTCTAAGGCTACTGGCATTGCTAGATTGCCAGGAGTCAGTTAAGAACAAAGAAAAGAGGCATGGCCCTGAATAATGAGCATGTGGATTTCAATAGTTGACCAAAAGCCCCTGATAATGGGCCCTCCTGCAGCCCTTGAAACAGGTCTAGCTGCCTGCAGACACTAACAGCTCTTCCACCCATGCAAAATGTCAGCTGAGCCACCCAGAATCTCTACTGTGTTGGCTGTTGAAGAGCTTGACAAGACATATCTATCATGTACACATTGGAATAAGTGACTGCTTTTTCAAAGCACAGATGAAATCACAAAGCTACAAAAGTAATAAAGAATCATGAAAACATGACACCATCAAAGGAGTAAAATAAAGATCCAGTAACCAACAGTAAAGAAATAGAGTCTAATAGTAGGCTAACATACATAAAGCAAGAGCCATTGTAGTCCCTAGTGGCTTGCTCTAGAAAGGACCTCAGCAGACTTTGCCTCAGAGGACCACAACAGCCTCCACAAGAGTCTTTCTGTAGCTTTCAAAGAAGAGGACACTGTAGCATTCATTGGCATGGGCCCCAGCAGCCTGATCCAAGAGGACATGAGAAACTTTCACCACTGAGGTTACTGATAGCCAGTGCCTCCACAGGTCCCTCAGAGAGGGAGCCACTATTGTGTGCCCCCCAAAGGAGCTTCTGTTGTGTTGTTCTTGGACCAGTATTGTCAATCCACTCAACTCCATGCATGTCCCAAACTCCACAGCCACTGTCACTCCATGTGCAACTGTGTTCCAGATCTTGGCCCTGCAACCACTCTATGCACACCTATTTTCCAAACCCTGATATGATGGCTGCTATATGGATGCTTACGTATGAATCAGCAGAGTCACTGTTGTTATCTAGCTCCTTAGGCCCTGGTGTCATTGTTGTTCCATGAGCACCCATGCTTCTGTTCCTGGCTTCATGGATGCTCAATGTGTGGCCATGCTTCAAGCGCTGGAGCCACAGTGCTATAGGCTACCCATGCCCTGGACCATGGGGCTGCTATCATTTTTTGAGCATCCATGCTCTAGATGCCCATTCACCTATGCATCATACACCAGTGCTAACACAATTGTGAGGGCACTGAAAGTTGGATTCAGTGCCGAGAGGGATCTTCTCTACCGTGACAGCATCTGTGGGAGAAAAAGAGATAAGGAGGTTCTTGGCAGCTTTCACCACTGATGATTCCAACAGTCCTTGCTGCTGCTGAAAAACAGCTGCTGCCTTGACCTTTGAGGACTCTTGCAAATTTTGCTGATGGTGACCTCAGGTGACCGAGCTGCATGGTGATTATTCCACTGGCCGTTTCCCAGAACTGGAGCCATCATACCCGCTCATAAGTAAGTATTTTTCCTGAAAAAAGCTAGTCTGTAACGTCTGGAAGAGGTAACTGCACCATGAATCTGCAGATGTCCATGCAAGGTTACAAGGAATATGAAAAGCGTGGGAACATCATATCAACAAAAGAGCAAGGTAATTTTCCAAGTAATGACCCCAAGGAAATGGAGATCTATGGATTGCAAAACAAAGCCTTAAAAATGATTGCTTTAAATAATCTCAGTGAGCTCTAAGAAAACACAGACAGACAACACAGTAAACTGAGGAAAACAATACACAAAATGAGAAGTTCAACAAAATAATTATAAAAATTATAAAAATAAATTCTCAAGCTAAAGAATACAATGAATGAAATGTAAATTGAAATAGAAAGCACCAACATTGACTAGATCACGCATAAAAAAAATCTATGGGGGCCGGCACAGTGGCACAGTGGTTAAGTTTGCACGTTCTGCTTCGGTGGCCCAAGGTTTGCTGGTTCGGATCCCGGGTGTGGACATGGCACCACTTGGTAAGCCATGCTGTGGTAGGCATCCCACATATAAAGTAGAGGAAGATGGGCACAGATGTTAGCTCAGGGCCAGTCTTCCTCAGCAGGATTATCAGCAGTTAGCTCAGGGCTAATCTTCCTAGAAAATAAAGAAGCACTGAAAAAAAAAAATCTGTGAACTCAAGACAAGTCATTTGAAATCACCTAGTCAGAAGACAAAACAGAAAAGTTCGAAAAAGAGTTAAGAAAGCCTATATGATTTAAGAATGCCACCACCTGAAATAATATTTGTGTTATAGGAGTCCCTGAAGGAGAAGAGAAAAAGAAAGAAGAAGAAAGTTTATTTAAATAAGTAACAGCTGAAAACTTTCCAAATCTGAAAAGAGGTATAGACATTCAGGTATATGCAGCTCATAGATCTCCATGCAGATTCACCTGAAAGAGGACTTTACTGAGATAATTATAATACATGCATAAAATCAAAGACAACGAGATAATTTTGAAAGAAACAAAAGAGACTTGTTACATACAAAGGAAGCTCAAAAAGGGTATCAGCAGATTTCTCATCAGAAATTTTGCAGGCCAGCAGAGAGTGGAGGACATACTCAATATGCTGCAAGAAAAAAATTGTGAATGAAGAATACCTACACAGAAAAGTGCCCTTTAGAAAAAGAGAAATAAAGACTTTCACAGTTAAGAAAAGCTGAGAGTTAATTACCAATAGAGCTAGCCCACAAGAAATGTTAAATGAAAGGATACTATTGAAAAGAAAATAAAGAATGCTAATTAGTAACAAGAAAATTTAGGAGTAAAATCTGACTAATAAATATATACAAATACAGTGATACATGTATAAATACAGTCAAATTCAGATACTGTAATGTTGAAATGGTCATGTGTAAATCATTTGACTCTAAAATCAAAGTTAAAAGACAAATTAAAAATAACTATAACTTATAATAATGTTTTAGTGGATACACAATAAAACAGATAGAAATCATGACATTAAAAATATGAAATGTTGAGGTGCAGAAAAAGGGTAGAGGTTTTTTTTAATGCAAGTGATGTTAACTTATTATCTGCTTAACATGGACTGTTGTAATTATATGTTTTATCTAACCCTTAAAGTAACTAAAGCATAAACCTATACTACATACACAAACAGAAAAAGGAAACTAAATATACCACCAGATAAAATCAAATTAGAAAATAAAATAGCAAAAGAGGAGGAAAGTAATAAAAAAATGATTACCAGAAGACAATTAACAAAATGGCAATAGTAAGTCTTTACTAATCAATAACAGCTTTAAATGTGAATGAATTAAATTCTCCAATTACAAGGCATAGAGTGGCTGAATGAATAAAAAAGCAGATCCAACAATGCCACCTACACAGGACTCACTTCATTTTTAAGAACATTCATAGGCTGAAAGCGAAGGGATGGAAAAAGTATTCCATGCAAATGGACACCAACATAGAGCAGAGATAGCTATACTTATATCAGAAGAAAAATAGACTTAAAGTTAAAAGTGAAAAATTATAACAATAGACAAAGAAAGTCATTGTATAATAATAAAAGTAAATTTATTGAGACAAACTTGTAATTATTTATTTACCCAATATCAGAGCATCTGAAAATATTAAGACATATTAACAAACCTGTAGTTAGAAATAGACAACAATGCAATAACAGCAGAGAATTTCAACAATACTTTCTGTCTGATCATCCAGACAGAAAATAAATATGGAAATATTGTACTCAAACTACACTTTAAAACAAACGGACCCAACAGACATATACACAACAAGCTATCCAACAACAGTAGAATACAGATTCTTCGCAGGTGCACATGCAACATTTTCCAGGATAGATCATACATTAGGTCACAAAACAAGTTTTCATAAATTTAAGAAGATTGAAATCAAACCAAGTATCTTTTCCAGACACTATGGTAGAAAACTAGAAAATGAGAACAGATAGAAAGTTAGAAAATTCACAAGTATGTGAAAATTAAACAACATACTCCTGAACAACCAACGATTTAGAGAAACTATCAAAAAAGAAACTAGAAAAAAATAAGATAAATAAAAATGGAAACACATCATACCAAAACTTCCAAGATTCAGCAAAGGCACTTCAAAAGGAAAGTTTATAGTGATAAACAAATATGTTATAAAAAAGAGAAAGATTTCAAATAAACAACTAAGTTTACAGTTCGGGGAACTAGAAAAATACTAATATGAACAATTATACAACAAAGCAGATTACCTATGGGGCCGGCTCCAGAGGCTGAATGATCAAGTTTGCACATTCTGCTTCGGCGGCCTGAGGTTTCACTGTCTCAGATCCTGGGTGTAGACCTAACACAGCTCATCAAGTCATGCTGGGGTGACATCCCACATATCACAACCAGAAGTACCTACAGCTAGAATATACAACTACTTACTGGGGGCGCTTTGGGAAGATGAAGAAAAATAAAAGATTGGCAACATATGTTAGCTTAGGTGCCAATCTATAAAAAAAGAAAAAAAAAGCAACGAGCTGCTGCTTGAACTAAAAAACAAAAACAAAACCAAGAAACAGATAATCTAGAAAAAAATGGATAACTATAAAAATATAACCTGCAGAAACTAAATCATAAATAAGTAGAAAATTGAATAGACCTATAAGTAGTAAAAAGGTTGAGTCAGTAATCAGAACTCTCCCAACCAAGAAAGACCAGGATCAGATGACTTTACTGATGAATTCTACTGAACATTTAAAGAAGAATAAATAGTTCCAGTTCAAGATGGCAGTGTAGAAAGATCTGAAACTCACCTCCTGCCACAGTCACACCCAGTCTGAAGCTACTTGTGGGGCAACTTCCTCTGAAAACTTAGACAAAAACCAAAAACTTTATGAATGATTTCTGCATATCAGGTAAACAAGAGAAAAAAAAGACATTGAAGTTGATAGGAGAGATTGAGACACACTCTCACTATAAACACCATCCCTGCCACAGCAACCTGCAGTGGGGAGGGAGTTCAAAACCTGGAGCTTTGCCCTGAGGAGTGAAGGGTTTGAAGCAAACACCAGACACCTTAACTTTTAAGACTTGCACCTGAGAAATGAGCCCCTAAAACAACTAGTTTTGAAGCCAAAGGGGCTCACGTCTACGAGACCCACAAGATTATAGTAAACTGAGAAATGGTTTTTAAAGGGCTCATATGTGCAGATTTTCCTTCCTCACAGCCCAGGGTAGTGCCCAGATTTTCTGTGAGAGGTATATTTGCTTATCTTAAAGCATAAGCCAAAGTAGTAGGAGTCTAATTTACACAGGTCTTGAGGCCTACTGAAATGCCCTGAAGGGACAGAGGGTGGCAAGCGTCACCTTTGTGCTCCTCCTCTGCCTGGCTCCAGCTCATCATTAACTTTCCAAAAGTAACTTGTACCCTTGACTAGCACCCCAATTTTTGTGGCTGCCACTAGAGGACTCTCTAGATTGCTTTTGCTTTGACCAGTGGGGTTTATGCTCATATGATCCACAGGAATGTAACAGAGAAATAGTTCTTAACTGGCTATCACACCTCAGGGCAAACAAGAGCAACAGACGGGGGAACCCAGTCTTTCTGTATAAAAGGCCTATTAGCTTGTCTTCATAGCTTTGGCCAGCAAGGCAGGTTTCTTATTAAAAACACGTCTGAGAGACAAGTGAAATCCTTTTCAGAGACCTTGGAGGGCAAGTGATATCTTAGTATGCCCCCTCTGCCATGATCCAGAGCACCAGTAACTCCCAGAGAAGAGCTTGTACATATGTCTGGTGCCCTGATATTTGTGGCTGCAGCCTAGAGAATTGCTTTGAGTGCCTGGCACTGGTGGCCTGCAGGGCTTGCATTCCTGGGTCCCTGAGACTGTAACAAACAGAAAGAGCACCAGGCAATGACACAGGCAACAGATTGAAACACATCTCCAGTCATTCTGTGAAGAAGGCCTTTTCTCTTGTGCTGGAGATATGGTCTGAGAGGCAGACTTTTGTTTAGGCACATCTCTAGGGGCCTAATGAGCTGCTCTCTTGGGATGTAAGCTAGTGGATGTCATCATTATGTTCTCCTTCTGTCTCACTCCAGGTCACTGGTGAGTCCCAGAATGGAGCTTGTATGCTCATCTAGAACCTTGATTTTTTCAAATTCCACCCAGGAGACACATCTAGATTATTTTGTTCTGGTGGCCAGTGGGACTTACACTTGCAGTCCCACAGGCCTATATATATTTACCTACATTAAGGGGCTGTATGATGTCTGTTTTCCAATCAGCTTGAATCTAGATGCTGACTGAGTTTCCCTTCATTGGGCCACTGACAATTGTTGAAACTGGGAGCCACCAAATATAAAATAGGCTGCTTGGACAATCACAAGGACTTAAGGGAAAAACAAAAGCTAGGAAATGGTTGAATAATAAGGTTCATTTTGTACACAAGGACACTTTTTCAAGACAGGGAGAGGTTTCTGTTTTACCTAAGTCATAGGAATCAGTAGAGAAAATCAAGGAAAATGAAGAAACGAATGAATATATTAGAAATAAAAAATAAATAAGATAAAATCTCATAAAAAGCTCAATGAAATGGAGATAAATAATTTACCTGATAAAGAATTCAAAATAATGATCATAACAATATTCATTGAGCTTGGGAGAAGAATTGGGAAACACAGTGGTAACTTCAACAAGGAAAAAACATAAGAAAGAACCAAATAGAAATCAGAAAGTTCAAGAATACAATTACTGAACTGAAAAATACACTACAGTATTTTAAAGCAGACTAGGAATAGCAGAAAGCTGGGTCAGTGAATTGAAAGACAAGGCAGTGGTACTTACCCAATCAGAGCAGCAAAAAGAAAAGAACCAAAACAGTGAAGGTAGCTTAAGAAATTTAAAGGGCAGCATCAAGTGGACTAACATTCACATTACAGGGATCCTAGACCCCAGAGAGACTCACACCAACAAATATCATAATTAAAATGTCAAAAGTTACAAACCAGGGGAAACTGTTAAAAGCAGCAAAAGAAAACCATCTTGTTATGTACACAGGAACCCCCATAAGGCAATGAGCAGAGTTTTTAGAAGAAAGTTTGCAGGCCAGAAGTGTGTGGCACAATGTACTCAAAGTGCTGAAAGGAAAAGAAACTTCCAACCAAGAATACTCTACCTGGAAAAGTTGAAATTTAGAATTGAAGGAGGGATAAAGAGTTGTCCATACAAATAAAGCTTAAAAGAGATCATCACCACTAAACTAGCCATTCAAGAAATATTAAAGGGACTTTTTAACCCTGAAATGAATGATCACTAATTAGTAAAAGAAAAAAAATATATGAAAGTGTATGTCACTGGTAAAGGTAAATTTACAGTAAAGTACAAAATAATCTAAAGTTGTAAATGTGATGGATTTATCACTTATTAAGCTATTATAAATGTTAAAATATAAGAGTGGTAAAATTAACCATAACTACAAAAATTTGTTAAGGGATGCACAAGATGAAAATATGTAAACTGTGACATCAGAAACAAAATGTGGAGAGGAGCAAGTAAAATTTAAGTTTTAAGGTGTGTTAAAATTTAAGTTGCTCGGAATTTTAAATAGACTATTACAAAAATACGTTGTTATATGTGAGCCCGGTGGTAACCACAAAGCAAAAATCTATAGAAGATAAACAAAAGACAAGAGAAAGAAATCTAAGCCTACCACTAAAGAGAGTCATCAAACCACAAAAAAGAAGAAAGAAACAGAGGAACTACAAAATAGCCATAAAAGTTAATAAAATGGCAATAAGTACATATATATCAATCATTACTTTAAATGTAAATGGACTAACTTTTCCACAAAATGACATACAGTCATTGAATAAATAAAAAAAGAACATCGGCCTAGATGCAGCCTACAAGAGATTTTCTTCAGATGTGAGGACACATATGCTGTAAGTGAAAGGATGAAAAATAGCAAAAACATATAGGTAGATACACTAATTTCAAAAAAAGTTGACTTTAAAACAAAGACTGTGATGAGACAAATAAATGTGTTACATAATAATAAACAGATCATTCCAGAAAGAGGTTATAACATTTGTAAACATATATACACACAACATAGGAAGACCTAAATACATGAAGCAAGTATTGACAGGCTGAATGGGAAAGATAGACAGCAATCTAATAGTAAGAGACTTCAATAACCCAATTTCTTCAATGGGTAAATCATCCAACAGAAAATTCATAAGAAAACATTGGCCTTAAAGGACACGTCAGACCAGATGTAAATAACATATATACAAAACATTCCATCCAAAAGCAACAAAATATACATTTTTCTCAAGGGTGTATGAAGCATTATCCAGGATAGGTCATATGTTAGATCACAAAAGAATTCTTAGCATATATAAGAAGATTGAAATCTTATCAAGTACCTTTTCTATTTACCGTGATATGAAAATAGAAATCAATTACAAGAATAACCCTGGAAAATTGCAAATATTTGGAGATTAAACAACAGGATACTGAACAACCAATGGAATAAGAAGAAATCTGGGCAAGGGAAACAATAGAAAAAATTAACAAATGGGACTATATCAAATTAAAAAACTTCTGCACAGCAAAGAAAACCATCAAGAAAATGAAAAGACAACCTGACAATTGGGAGAAGATATTTGCAGACCATACATATATCAGATAAGGGGTTAGTATCCAAAATAAACAAACAACTCATATACCCCAACACCAAAAATCCTAACAACCCAATTAAAAAATGGGCAAAAGATATGAACAGACATTTCTCCAAAGAAGATATAGAGATGGCTGATAGGCACATGAAAAGATGTTCAACATCATTCACCGTCAGGGAAATGAAAATCAAAAGTACAATGAGACATCATCTCATTCCTGTCAGAATTGCTCTAATTAACAAGATGGGAAACAAGTGTTGGATAGGATGTGGAGAGAAGGGAACTCTTATACACTGCTGATGGGAGTGCAAACTGATACCGCCACGATGGAAAACAGTATGGAGTTTCCTCAGTAAATTAAGAATAGATCTACCATATGATCCAGCTATTCCACTGCTGGGTATTTATCTAAAGAAACACAAACAAAAACACAAATGCATAAAGATACATGCATCCCTATGTCCATTGCAGCGTTATTCACAATACCCAAGACTTGGAAGTAAGCTAGGTGCCCATTAGGGGGCGAATGGGTAAATAATATATCATATATATACCCAATGGAATCCTACTCAGCCATAAGAAATTATGAAATATGGCCATTTGTGACAACACAGTTGGACCCTGAGGGTATTATGCTAAATGAAATAAGTCAGAGGGAAAAAGTCAAATACAGTATGATCTCTCTCATAAATAGAAGATAAAAGCAATGGCAAACAAACACATAGAAACAGAGATTGGATTAGTGGTTACCAGAGGGGAAGGAGGAGAGAGAGGAGGGCGAAAGGTGTGAGTGGGCACATGTGTGTGGTGATGGATTGTAATTGGTCTTTGGGTGGTGAACAAGATGTCATCTACACAGAATTCAAAATATAGTACGATGTACACCTGAAAGTTATATAATGTTATAATCCAATATTACTGCAATAAAAAAGTAAAATAAAATGCAAAAAAATACCTTAAGACAAATGAAACCAAAATATACCAAAACTTATGAGATGCAGCAAAATTAGGCTGAAGAATAAAATTTAGTGATAAATGCCTACCTGAAGAAACAAAACCTCGGGGGCCGGCCTTGTGGTGCAGCAGTTAAGTTCCTACGTTCTGCTTCTCAGCGGCCTGGGGTTCACCAGTTAGGATCCTGGGTGCAGACATGGCACTGCTTGGCACGCCATGCTGTGGTAGGCGTTCCACATATAAAGTAGAGGAAGACTGGCACAGATGTTAGCTCAGGGCCAGGCTTGCCAGCAAAAAGAAGAGGACTGGCAAAAATTAGCTCAGGGCTACTCTTTCTCAAAAGAAAAAGAGAAAGAACCAAAACCTCAAATAACATAACGTCACCACTGAAGGAATTAGAAATAGAAGAAAAATCCGGATCCTAACTTTAGTACAAGGAAGAAAATAACAAAGATCAGAGTGGAAATAAATGAAATAGAGAATAAAAAAGAATATACAAAGGATCAATGAAATTGAGTTGTTTTTTGCAAAGATAAAGTTGACAAACACTTAGCTAGATTCACCAGAACAAAAAGAGAGGACTCAAGTAAATAAAATCGGAAATGAAAGAGTAGACATTACCACTGATACCACAGAAATACAATGTATCATAAGAGACTACTACAAATAATCATATGCCAACAAATTTTATTTTTCATTGATGTAACATTGGCTTACAACATGATATAAATTTAAGGTATACATCATTATATTTCTACTTCCGTATATTGTGTTCACTACCAAAAGCATAGTTTTAATTTGTCACCATAAAAATGTCCCCCTTCACTCCTTTCACCTTCCTCCTATCCCATTTCTCCTTTGGTAACCACCGATGTTTTCTCTGTATCTATTGCTTGTTATTTTTTTTCTCTTCCACATATGAGTGAAATCATATGGTGGTTGTCTTTTTCCTTCTAATTAATTTAGCTTAGCATAATATTCTCAAGATTCCTACATGTTGCAAATGGTAACATTTCATCTTATTAGTGGCTGAGTAGTATCTTATTGTGTTTATATGTTACATGAATATGTGTGTATATACATGTAATATATATATTATATCTTATCTGTTCATCCTTTGACAGGTACTTAGATGGATTCCAAGTTCTTGGCTGTTGGAAACAGTGCTGCAGTGCTCATAGGGGTGCATATATCTTTAGAATTAGTCTTTTGAGTTCTTTGGATAAATACCCAGAAATGGAAAAATTGGATCATATCATACTTCTATGTTTAATTTTTTAAGTATTCTCCATAATTCTCTTCACAGTGGCTGCATCAATTTACATTCCCACCAGCAGTTTATGAGAGCTCCCTTTTCTCCTCATCCTCTCCACAACTTATTTCTTCTCTTTTTAAAAATAGTCATGCTGATGGGTGTGAGGTAATATCTCCTTGTGGTTTTGATTTTTATTTTTTAATAATTACTGATGTTGAACATTTTTTCATGTGCCTAGGACCATCTGTATATAAATATGTCTTCGTTGGAAAAAAAATCTGTTTAGATCCTCTAACCATTTTTTAATTGGGTTCTTCATTTTTTTTTTTGGATGAGTTGTATGAATTCTTTAAATATTTTGGATAATAATCCTTTATTGAATATATAATTTGAAAATATATTCTCCCCACTGGTAAGATATCTTTTTGTTTTCTTGGTGGTTTCCTTTGCTGTGCAGGAGCTTCTTAGTTTGATATAGTGCCATTCATTTATTTTTTCTTTTGTTTCTCTTCCTTGAGGAGACATATACAAAAAGATGTTTCTAGGACTGATTCTTTTTCTAGAAGTTTTATGGTTTCAGGTCTTAGATACAAGTATGTAATCCATTTTGAGTTAATGTTCGTGTTTGGTCTAAGATAATAGTCTGCTTTCATTATTTTGCATGTGGCTTTCCAGTTTTCCCAGCACTGTTTATTAAACAGGCTTTCCTTTCTCCATTGTATGTTCTTGGCACCTTGGTTGATTGTAGCATTTGTTGGTTTATAGATGTTTTACTCACTATAGGTTAAAAAGGAAAGACAAAAGAATTCTCTTATGCCATCATGATGATGACATCTCTACACCAACAAAGTGGACAACCTAGAAGAAATTAATAAATTTTGGGAAACATACAACCTACCAAGACTAAGTCATGAAGAAACAGAAAATGTGAAAGACTGATGACTGGTAAGGAAATTGAATCAGTAATGAAACAGTTCCCAAAAATAAATTCAAGGAACAGGCAGATTCACTGGTGAATTCTACCAAACATTCAAAGAAAAATAAATAGCAATCCTTCTCAAACTCAAAAACTAGAAGAGGAAGAAAGAGTTCGAAACTCATTTTATGAAGGTAGCATTACTCTGATCCCCAAATCAGATGAGGATACCACAAGGAAAGAAAACTACAGGTCAATATCCCTGATGAATATAAATGCAAAAATCCTCCAGAAAATATTAGCACAGTGAATTAAACAATACATTAAGAGGATTGCACACCTGATCAAGTGGTATTTATTCCAGGGGTGCAAATATCATTCAGCATCAGAAATCAAAGAATGTGACACACCACATTAACAAAATGAAGGATAAAAATCATATAATCATGTCAAGATGCAGAAAAGCATTTGACAATATCCAACATCCTTTTATGATAATGACTCTCAGCAAAGTGGGATAGAGGAAATATACTTCAACATAATAAAGGCCATTTATGACAAGCCCACAGCTAACACCATACTCAATGGTTAAAAGCTAAACTATTTTCCTCTATGATCAGAAATAAAATAAGGGGATACATATTTACTCAACATAGTATTAGAAATCCTAGCCAGTGAAGGAGACAATTAAAAAGGTATCCAAATCAAAAAGAAACAAAGTTGTCTCTACCTGCAGATGGCATTATATTACATGGAGAAAAAACATAAATACTCTACAAAAATACTATTAGAACTAATAAACAAACATAACAAAGTTGTAAAATAAAAAATCAATAGGGGGCAGCCCCATGGCATAGTGGTTAAGTTTGATGTGCTCTGCTTTGGTGGCCCAGGTTTGTAGGTTTGGATCCCAGGTGCAGACCTACATCACTCATCAGCCATGCTGTGGCAGTGACCCCTACACAAAAATACAGGAAGCTTGAAACAGATGTTGGATCAGGGAGAATCTTCCTCAGAAAAAATGACATCAATATACAAAAATCTGTTGTTTTTCTATACACTAATTAGAAGATATCAGAGGCCAACATGGTGGCACAGTTGTCAAGTGTGCACATTCGGCTTTGGCAGCCTGGGCTTCACCCATTGGGATCCTGGGTATGGACATGGCACCACATGGCAAGCCATGCTGTGGGAGGTGTCCCAAATATAAAGTACAGGAAGATGGGCACGGGTGGTAGCTCAAGACCAGTGTTCCTCAGCAGCAAGAGGAGGATTGGCAGCAGACGTCAGCCCAGGTATAATCTACCTTGAAAACAAAAAACAAACAAACAAAAAGGAGATATCAGCAAAAAATTAAGAAAAAATTTCATTTACAATTGCATCAAAAATAGTGAAATGCCTAGGGATAAATTTAACAAGGAGGTGAAACATGTGTACACTGAAAACTATAAGACATTAATTAAAGAAATTGAAGAAATAAATAAATGTGCTCATGGATTGGAAGATAAAGTAGCGGTAAAATATTACACTAAGCAATCTTCAGATTCAATACTATCTCCATCAAAATCCAAATGGCATCTTCACAGAAATGGGAAAATCAATCCTAAAATTTGTATGAACTTACACAAGACCTCAAAAAGCCAAAGCAACTGTAAGAAAGAATAATAAAGCTGGAGGCTTTATGCTATCTGTTTTAAGCCATGTTACAAAGCTGTAGTATTCCAAACAGTATGGCATTGTTATTAAAACAGACACATTGATCAATGGACCAGAATAGACAGCTCAGAAATAAACCTATACACTTAATGTCAATTAATTTATGACAAACAGACTAGAATATATAGAGAAAGTCTCTTTAGTAAATAGTGTTGGAGGATCTAGACACCTACATGCGGAAGAATAAAACTGGACCAAGGCTTTCACCATACCACAAAAAAAAAAAAAAAAAAACATAACTCGAATTATGGACTTAAATGTAATACCTGAAGTCTTAAAATTCCTAAAAAAATAGATCTAGGAAGCTTCTTGACATCAGTCTTCATGATAATTTTTTGTATTTGACATCAAAAGAAAAGGCAATCAAAGCGAAAACAAATGGGTGGACTACATCAAATTAAAAGCCTGCATAGCAAAGGAAACCAACAACAAAATAAATAGCAACATGCCAAATGGTAGAAAATATTTGCAAATTATATATATGAAAAAGGATTAACATACAAAATATATAAAAATGCATACAACTCAATGACAAAAGTTAAACAAATCAATTAAAAATTGACATTTCTAAAAAGACATTTTACCAATGAAGAAATAAAGTATATGAAAAGATTCTAAACATCTTCAATCATCAGGGAATTGCACTTAGAAACCATAATGAGATATCAACTGACACCTGTTAGAATCAAAAATATAAGAAATAACAAGTGTGGGCATAGATGTGGAGAAAAGGGAACTTTTGTGCACTATTGGGGAGAATGCAAATTGGTGCAGCTACTACAGAAAACAGAATGGATGTTCCTCAAAAAATTAAAAATCGAATAACCTTATGATCCAGCAATTCTAATTTTTGGTATTTGTTCAAAAAAACACAAAAATACTAACCCAAAAATATATATGCACCTCCATGATGTTTGCAGCATTATTTACAACAGCCAAAGTATGGAAACAGCTTAAGTTTTCACCAATGGATGAATGGATAAAGAACATATAGTTTATATAGGATGGAATATTATTCAGCCATAATAAAGAAGAGAATCTTGCCATTTATGACAACATGAGTGGACTTTGAGGGCATTATGCTAAGCAAAATATATTAGACAGAGAAAGACAAATATTGTATGATCTCACTTAATGTTTAAAGAAATGAAGCTCATAGATACATAAAAAAATTTCTAGTTGCTAGAGGCTGGTGGTGAGGGGCTGATGAAGTGGGTAAAGGGGGCCAAAATGTGCAAATTTCCAATTATAAAATAAACAAGTCATAGGGATGTAACGTGCAGCATGGGGACTATAATAATACTGGATTGCATATTTGAACGGCGCAAAGAGAGTTTATTTGAAAAGTTCTTATCACAGAAAATTGTAAGTTTATATGTTGACTGATGTTAACTAGAGTTATTGTAGTGATTATTTCTCAGTAAATACAAATATTGAATCACTGGTTTATACCTGAATCTAAAATAATATATATAAGCATTTTCTTTATCAATTTCACCATTGACTGACAGTTTGTTTCCATATCTTCTCTATTGTGAATACCACTGTATCAAACATGGAAATAAATCTATCTCTTATAAATAATGATTTCATATCCTACAGATATATCACCCAGAAATTGAATTAATAGATGTTATGGTAGCTATATTTTTTAATTTTTTGAGAAACATCCCAGCTGTTTCATTGTTTAAATAAAAAGTACAGAATACTGGACAGTGATTATGAATTATAGGAGATTTCAAAGCCCTCCTCTTATGCTCGATCTATAATTAATTGCAGTCTGGGGACAGTGTCTCATGAGACACCTTTCAAGGCGTCCCCAGTTCTGTGGTACACTGAGCTTTAGAAAGACCTGACCCGTCCAGAAGACAATGCTGAGTCCTCACCTGCTCCTCTCAGGCCTAACCCAGGAAAGGAGCAGAAATGTAATTAATCCATTTGGGGGGACCTTTAAATGTCAGAAAATAGGTTTCTGAGGACAAGAACTGACTAACTGAATGCAAAAGAGCCATGGGGCAAGAGGAGTGGCAGCAGGAACTTGAAGTTCTCCAGGCAGCAGTGACTAGGGAACTGGAGGAAGGGGAAGGAAAATGATTTTATCTATTAATAAAACAATTGCCTTGTATGCAGGAAGTTAAATCTTGTTTTCATCCAGCCTCCACATCAAAAATTCAGGCAGAAATCTTTGAAAAGCAAGAACAGTTAAGTTTAGACCACATGAAAAGGAAGATTGCTTCTCACAGTGAGTACATTTATTTGACAATTAGAAGAGGTAGGAATTAAAGTATAAATTTTCAGTAGTTTAGATAAATATATAAATCACTAGAGAGATAGAATAATGTCTTGATTGAGGGAAGCTCTGTTTTAAACTGCCTGAGTCCTCATGTCTTCAGCCATTGCCTGACAAAGGACATAGTGAGGGCACATTGTTACATCTCTCTCTGTCTCAGTTCCTCAAGATTGCACATAGGGCCCATATGAAGTGCCACTTAGTGCATGCAAATCACTCTGGCATTTAGTAAGCCCACCATAAGTGTTAACTACTGTTACTGTAATTATCATTATTGCTAGTATTTCATCCACTATACAGACATGAGGGGAGACAATCTTGTCCTCCAGCAGTACATCTTTTGAGATTACCTCATGCTAGGCTGAGAGAAGCATTACATGGATCCTGAATGATGAAAACCGTGCTCCTTTCCTTGAAAATTTTCTCCAGAAGAAGTATGTAAAGGCATTTATAAGAATAGAGTGAGTTATGGATGGAAGCAATCTGTTCATGCTCTTTTACCAGGGTCAGCCTTTTGCCATTCTTACAAAAATTATTTTAGAGTGGTTCTTAGATTGCTAATCACTCAGTTTCAGACTCTATGTGATGGAGAAAGTTAGGTGCCTTGAGTAATTGACAGGAAATCTGATTTTCCCCAGAAGAAAATTAAAGAATGCCACTATATTTAGTTAAGATAGACCACAGAATTAAACTTCCTTTTTTGAAATTTCTTGAGTAAACCATGGTATTCCATATTGACTACTTGAGGACAAAAACATATGTATCTTGACAGAAAATATTTTGCAAGGATTTTTGTAATATACTACTTGTGTATTATTTAGTCAAGATTGAATCTGTATCTGGCTAATGCATAGTTTGTTGTTAAAATATTATTTTAGTATAATAAAGGATGCATTCAATGGTTTTATCAATACCTACTGAGTAATTATAATTTTTAAAAGATAAGAGCAGCCCTTATAGATCAAGTAGGTCAACCTCTTCTTGTACATTAGAACAGCTGAATCCTAGTGCTAATCATTGATGTCTAAGCTCACAATGATATTCATAAAATCAAGGTCTTCCTAAAGAAATGACAGGAATCACTTTTCTTATACTTTTCTAAATTCAAGACAATCTAATATTATGTGCTTAATATAAAACATTACAATATTTTTAAGACGCATCATTTCTACTGGCCTAATTTGCTAATCTGTGAAATGACTAATTCACACTTGAAGGGAGCTTGCAATTAAAAACAGATGCTTCAAAAACTGATCATTCGTAACAGGATAGCGACCATGTTAAGTGCTTTATCATTCCTAGAGCAAAACTATTTTGTAGTGCTTATGTCTATTTTTTGTTCCTAGCCTATGATTAATTGAATCTACCATGGTTAATAACACTCCTGTATGTTAAACTGGTAGATATATTTTCATATTTTATATGTGACAATTGAAGACCATGGATTATCATTTTCAAGGATATTCTCCCATTATTTTACTCCCCAGAGAATTAATAGCTATGTTAAGGGAAGCATTTATGTCAAAAAATACAGGTATAAAGAGAAGCATCATGATGAAGGATACCCCGGAAAACAGCACAGGATCTCTGTTAATGAAACAGAATTCCTCAGTGTCAAAATAGTGCCACAAGCTTATAATGACTCTACTTTGAAAGTTTGACAGTGAGAACTGATTTCTTTCCATTGGCAGTCAGACATTATGCCTTTTCTCATTATCTTAAATAAAGTAAGGCATGAGGATAGATGATTTGATACAACATAGTATTTCAAGTATATAATTGATAATGAAAGCAAAATTTCTGGTTATTGTTGCTTGAAAAGAGAGGAAGCATTGCATGTGAATCATCAGGGTTCACAACGAAAATCAACTCATTGATCTCAGGACTGAGTTTCTATGAGATATTTGTCATCACATAAATGAAAATACATGTCTTCATTTGTCATCAGTGGAAAGATACCACTCCTACAAACATGAGACCTTAGAATTTATTTGCAGGTCTTTAATCGACATGTTAAGTGTATTTTGAAGGAGTTTTTGTTCCACGGACAATGAACAGTAACTGAAAGATTAATGGATAGAGGAATATGAGTAATGTCTCTTAGGTTGTTAATTGAATAAGAAAATTATTGAAGTGCAAATATAAAGTTTAAAACTAAGATAAGAAGGAAGAACAAAAGGAGAAATTGAATAAAATAAGAATTATCAAGGTAAGTAAAATAGAATGAACAGCCTATTTCATTTGGTTGACAATTATAACTTCTTGAGTACAGCTGTGAGAGGACCTCAGGAGAAGTTCAAGAGCTCCTCTGGGGTGGAGGTGGGTAGAATAAGAATTTAAGAAAAGCAACATGCAAGACATAAGAATGTCAACAGCCCAGAGTTCATTAAAAGATTCAAATATATGAGGAAACTAATGGTCAACTTAGTTATCACTGTCTGTCAAAGGGACTAAATACTCATTTACCCAAATCAATCCAACTCTAGGATATGACATTGATAATTTCTAGGTAAAGGAATTTTGATTTGATGGAGTTTTTAATTTCTCTTTTATGAAAATATACTGTTATAGAGACTTAGCCATACATATACAGAGATAATGGTGCTGACCAAGAGATTAAATTATTTTATCAAAGCATTACAACCCTTGTTATATTATTTTCCTTCTGCAAATATTTCAGTATGAATAGAGAATTTGAATAAAAATATGGACCTGGACCAGAAGAATGAAACAGCAACAGACTTCATCCTCCTAGGGCTCTTTCCCTGGTTCAGATAGCCCTATCTCCTCATCCTCATCATCCTCTTCATCTACACTATTGCCTTTACTGGAAACTCCATACTAATCATCCTCATCTGGCTGGACTCTCACCTCCACACCCCCATGTACTTCCTGCTCAGCCAGCTCTCCCTCATAGACCTGGCTTACATCTCTAGCACAGTCCCCAAGATGGTCACCAACTATTTCACAGGGAGAAGAACATTTCCTATTTTGCCTGTGCCACTCAGCTCTTTTTCTTCCTAACCCTTGGCCTTGCTGAATGCATCCTGCTGATTCTGATGGCCTATGACTGCTATGTGGCTATCTGTAATCCCTGTTACACAGTCCTCATGAGCCCCAAGGTCTGTCTCCAGATGGCTGCTGCAGCTTGGATTGGGGGAGCCCTTGCTGCCCTTGTACACACTATCTATCCAATGAGTTTTCCTATCTGTGGCTCTAGGGAGATTAATCATTACTTTTGTGAGATGCCAGCCACTCTGAGAATGTCTTGTGTGGAGATATCAGCCTCTGAGATGGTGAAATTTGTGTCAACCATTGTATTTCTCCTGGTCCCATTTATTCTCATCCTGGCCTCCTATACTCTCATCTTCCTCTGTGTCCTCAGAATGAACACTTGCAAAGGTAAGAACAAAGCCCTGGCCACATGTTCCTCCCACCTGACAGTGGTGAGTCTCTACTTTGGTCAGGCCATCTTTATATACATGATACCTACCTCTTCCCGTACACCTGAGCAAGACCAGATGGGAACTGTGCTTGGCACCATAGTGACTCCTACGCTTAATCCACTCATCTACAGCCTGAGGAACAAAGAAGTGGTGGGGGCTCTGAGGAAGTGCATGGGAAGGTGTTGCAAGTGAGAAAATGCCCTGTTTCTACAGTGTCACTTTCAGAAATGCTCCATCCTCTATATTAAAAGCTGCCACGGTCACTGGACTGCTGTACTGGAAATGTAACCTCATAAGAGAGCAGGTAGGTATTAGGACTGATGCCGATTGACATTTGTTTGTTGTAATGGAGTCGTTCTTCCATAGTGGTGACTTCAGTTGAGTACAACAATAATATGTTACTTATCATTAGTCTTTAGAGAAATTACATGGATTTTGACGATAACATCTGCACAGACATAAATGATCTCCATCTTCTTGGACAGCTCCAGTGTATTGGGGTACATGGTACAAAACTTATTGTCATCCTACAGCTAACTTCTTGACAGATGTTTCTTCTTTAAAAATCATCATATCTGCATTTGCTTTCATTTGTCTATTTACTCTTAATGTCCCTGAGTAAATCTCAATTGTCCAAAAGACCAAAGACGACTTGTTCCAGGAAATCTTAATGTATAATCCTCCTTTGTCCAAACTCATATATTATTTTTATATTTTAGTACATACAATTTATGTAGCTGTATGATTTTTTCTTCTAAATTAAAGACTATAGATAGCCATATGTGAATAGAAAGAAGAAGAATTCATATAATTTTTAAGAAATAAGATAGATATTTTTCTTTGTTCCTAGTAATTTTTACCATTTTTAATTTTTCTTTGGTGCATTAATACTCATATTTTTCAAGCTAGTGAATTAGCCCAACATTATAATTTTATAATTCTATTCAGTGTGGCTTCTGAGACTGTAATTTTATATATTTACAGTTAACTGATGCCTTCCTGAAAATACTTATAAATTTAACAATTTAAAAATTAAATGGTATTTTGTTCATAAATATAAAAATAGTATAAAGCAGTTTACAAAATATTAACATCTTGCCGCTTCAGGTACTATTTTTTCATAACGTAAAATCCAACCGATAGAATTGAAAAGCCAAAGAGACTCCTTCTTATCTCATTCCTTTCCCTATTCTCCAGCACTCATCACTTTCCTGGATTCATAATGCATCATGCTTAAGGTTGCTTATATGTGGTTACAATGGTGTATGGCAACAAGTAATCATTTACCTGATTATACACACAAGGTGACAGCTGTTACTGTGTAAGTAGTTTAATTTAAACTGTGTTTTGAGGTAACAGACATTACATTTATAAATAATTATAAAGAATATTGATTTGGTATTAAAAAAATCTTAAATTGGAATGGCATGATATTCATATCACCTTACATTAAGTTCTAATAAACCTCAAAGCAACAGATTATCTCCATCCCAAACTTTATGGAAGTTTGCATGTTTCCTTAAACACACCCAAAGAATTCAATTTCCAATACTGTAGTTTACAGTTTTAGAATATCAATTTATTTATTTTTTATAGAATCTCATTCCTTAATGAAATTTTTATTTGTTTCAGAGTATTTCTGTCTCCTTTTTCTTGAACATATTAACGATTGGAAGTTTTTTGAAGTTCTTATATTTTTTACTTCAATATCTGAGTTACCCATGATCTAGTTTCTAAAGTCTATTTTTTCCTTAGTTTTAAATAATATATGACTTGGTATATGTAATAATTTACAATTGCCTTCTGGTTATTGTTTACCAAAACCCATAGAGAATCCATAGGATTTAATCTTTCTCCAAATAATTTATGCTTTCTTTTGCTGAATAGACTTTTCAACTGGCCCATCTAGTTCATCCTATGAACCTAGACATCAATTACTCGAACAAGCAGGCTATTAAAACTAGCACTTAAGTGAAATAACTAAATTTCAACTTGGACACAAATATTTATTGTAGCTTTATTCATAATTGTCCATAGTTGGAAGTGACCAAATTGTCTTCCAACAGATGCATGGGTAGACAGACTTTACTGTAGTCATAAGATGGAATAACATTCATCAACAAAAAAATGAGCTATTGATTCATGTAACAAGAGGCGTGAATGTTGAATGCATTATGCAAAGTAAAAAAGCCAGACTCAAAAAGTGTATATTGCATGGTTCCACTTATATGACATAGGAAAGGCAAATTGATAGCCATTGATAACATATCAGCAATTTCCAGGGATTTGAAGAGGACTAAGTGGTTGAATACAAAGGGAATGCATATGGAGTTTTTATGATAATAACCCTCATAGAACCCTTACGTAGGCCACTGTTCCTAAATGACCAGCACATTTTTTTTTTTTTTGGAGGAAGATTAGCCCTGAGCTAAAATCCACCACCCAACCTCCTCTTTTTTGCTGACAAAGATTGACCCTGAGCTAATATCCATGCCCATCTTCCTCTACTTTGATGTGGGACACTTGCCATAGCATGGCTTGTTAAGCAATGTGTAGGTCCATGACTGAGATCCTAACCAGCGAACCCTCATCTGCTAAAGCAGAATGAACTTAACTGATGCAACACCAGGCTGGCCCCAATGTACTGCACATTTTGTCAGCAGACATTAAAAAAGTTCATCCATGAGTAAAATAATGCAGATGGAAAGTGATTCTTTATGACTCTTATAGCTAATTATGGAAATTCACGGAAGTCATTCATATTCACCCCTTTCCTTTTTTTTAGGTGAGTTTTATTGATTTTTGCTCTGGACATCAATCTATCTTATGATTATTTATATATTATTTTGTAATTTTGTTTTCCCTTATTTTATCATCTTTGGAAGAAAAGGAATTTTAACAAAAGGCTTTGAGTGTGAACAAGGTAATTGAATTTAATAGTCTCATTCACAGAAAGGCAGAACTTAACATGGAAAAATAGACAAAAATGTCAATAAAACTAAAAGTTGGTTGTTGAAAATGTCAATCAAATTGATAAATTTCTAGCTATATTGGCTGAAATTTAGAGAGTGGGAAGGTGACCCATCCCCTCTCTTGACACACACATTCAACCTACAGTGGGATTGGTTTCAGGGTGACCACAATCTCCTATTCAAAAACAGGGTAAACAAGAGGCAAAGTGGCAGTTCGGTCCACAATATTTTAAAACATGGATTTGTTATTATTCAGGTATGGTGAAGCAAAGATCAGGAGATGTCTGCCATGGAAAAGGTAATGTGTTATGATCACAGATACCAAGAGAAAGGGGCATGACATTCCATGAGGGTCACATGAGGAAGTAGCAAAGTCAATTAGGTGGCAGAGGGAATGAGGAGAAAACATGGGCAAAAGCCTTTATTGTGTTTCATTGGAAAGGAAAGGACAAGTCAGGCTAAGTAGGCTTAGCACTGTCTAATGTGGATAATTTCAGTAAGCTCCAAGATGTAACATTGTGTTTAGGTGTCTGGTAACTGGGCCTGGGGTATTTAGGGCAAGTGAGTAGTGTCCTGGAGTATGAAAACCCAATAAAGAAGGTGGCTGGGTGTATAGGTTCTTTATTTGTTGGTTTGCATATAAGAGATGCATTCACAGGTGAGTTGTTTTCTGTCTCTGGAAATTAGCAAACCCTGAGAGGGGTTCCATGGTCAGTGAGGGCCTAGATGTCAAAGCATCAGAAGATAGAAAATAAAAACATATGGTTAATACGCATATAAATTCTACAATCCAATTTAACATATATTGCTAGTCTTCTTATTAGGGTCTAGTACAGCTCTCAGGAAAATTTTTCCAAAACACTTGGCTCCATCGATTTAACTCTTGGTTCAGCTTCTGTGATTTTGGTCCCAGCCAAGATCTTCCTTCCTTTTTTTATAATAGCACAGTTTGCAACTACATAGCTTCCTCAGTCTTCTTGCACACAAAATGTTGAAATCCAAAGATTTCTTTCAATTTAGTGTTCTCTCTGTCATTTTTGGACAAATCTTGGAACTATAACTATTCTCTTAAAGTTTAGGTGGATTTTCTACTAATATCATAGGGATCCACTCCATTATATCAAGGACACAATGACAAATCTCTTTAGGATAAACTCTTCTTTAGCTTGGGCTCCCCGTGAAGCTGCTATGGAAAATATGCCCTTAAGATTTATAGAAATTCTACTAAAGAGAAATTCTGCAAGGCATAACTCTCTAGAGTGGCTTTGTCTATATATGTTTCTATGTTCCAGTTGACCTATGTATTTGTTTCTTGGTTTGAGATCTTTTCTTATTTGAGAATAGTTTGCCATCTGGAGAGGCAAGAAACTTATTTTTGAACCTGCAAAAGCTTGACTCACATATTTAATAGTTTATTTTCAAATTCTCTCTCCATTGGTTCATCACAGGTAGCAAGAAGTGAGATAGCACTCTCAATATTGTGCCTGAAAATTTCATTAGCTTGATCATCAATTTTACTCAGTATAACCCCTATTTTCTGTGTTACCACATAAAATGTATAGTGCATCACTACATAATAGGAGTCTACTTTCTTCCGGCTTCCAGTAACTTTGTCTTTTTTCTTCTTTAAGCTCTAATCAGAAATCTCCTTGAGGCCCTTTGAGCTAATATTAATACTTTTCTCAAGGTTTTTAAGCTTTAACTAACAGTTTCCTTGGGGCTCTTACAGGTTCTGCCCACCACCCAATTCAACAGCCAGTGATACAGGTTTTAGTCTTATCTCAGCATCTTCCCATTTCTGGTACAAAATTAGATTCAGTTATGTATTGCTGTGAAACAAACTAATAAAAATTGGTGAAGTAAAACAATAATATTTATTTTGTTTATAAATGTGAAATTTGGACAGGGCTCAGCATAAGTGGCTCTTGTCAGATGGGACCTGATGTCAGATGGGACAACTTGACTGGAGTCTAGAAGTTCCAGTTACAAGATGGCTCCCTCACATGGCTGGCAGGTTGGTACTGGCTGTTGACTTGAAGCTCAGTTGTAACTGGAGTCTTGGGATGTTAATACCTCTCCATTTGGGCCTCCTTTTGGGCTACTTGGGCTTCCTCACAGAATGGCGGTTGGGTTAAAAGTGCAATTATCCTAAGAAAACAAATCAGAAATACTAGTTTCTGAATAATTTCTGTCATAATTTAAGGGCCAAGACAGTCAAAAAATCGACTCTACTTTATTGTGAGAACATAAGCTTCACCTCTTCTTGGAAAAGTAGCCGACTGTAATACAGCATGTAGGATGGAAAATAATTTTGTACCTGCACTTGGAAAGTGTAATCTGCCACATCTTAGAATCATTGCAAAACTCATATGACTTTTTATATTGTCTTGTTAAAATGTTCCTTAATAAGATAAGCTTTCAACAAAAATAATAAAGTATAATGCTTTCATTATCCTCTTGAGTAATGAATGTATGAATATTACATTAAAGTGATAATTACTTATAACACAAATATAAGAGAAATATTAAATAATATGCATTTCTGATTCATTGAAAAACATTACCTTTGTGATAGTCATGCTTAACACCTTGATTAACACCACAAGAGACTATCGACAGGGATAAAGTAAGAGTATGAAAAGGTTTAATCATTCAAATAAATTTAGTTTTTCTAAGAAACTAGAGGTAATTATGTGGTAGAGAAGACTGACATCATCAAGATGATGATATAAGTCATTCTCAAATTCAGTCTTCATTGCAGAAAGAATCACTAGCAACTGTCTATAGACAAGACACCACTGTGAAGACCCTAGAGCACAGGCAAGAGCCTGAAGCACCCCTCTGGACCACAGAGACTAAGAAGGGCTTCATTAGAAGTATAAAAGAAAGAGCCACACTCTGACAGCATTGCCCCTCCCCTAGGCTAACAAAGCTTCCCACTGAGAAGGCCTCCCTTGGCTAATGGTTACTCCAGTGGCAAAAAGAGAGCCCAAGGTGAACATCAAGCTCCCCAGGATGTAAGTTGCTTCCTGGGAGGCCTGTTGAGGTCTTAGCTCACAAGAATTATGGGGGATTCTACAGAGCTGGTACACTGGAGATTAGATTGTGACAGAGAAGGAGGGTTGGGCTTACAGCAACTGGCACTCAATTCTTGGTAGACTGAGGATTTACCCTAAGCAGCACCAGAGTATAAATCCCCACCAGCAGCTCTGCCCATCTATAGACACAACATAATTCCCCATCTGACCAGGGCACTTGGTTCACAGTTATACTTCATGCAGGACCATAAAAAATGGGAATTTCTAGCCTTGGACCCTGTTCTGCTGCTCTACTTGGGCAGGGAAGTTAATTCATAACCCTGCTTGCTGCTGAGCACTACTTCCAGCCTTGCCTGACTAGGAAACTTGGACAGAGCACCCAGAAAGCTGCATATCCCAGACGCTCTTAAGTAGTGATCCTGGGCAGTCAGTATGTCTCTGTACAGGGATAATCAGTGACCCCCTCTGGCCAGGGAGCTGCGTGTGAAGTTCTGCCTTATTTGGTCCAAAAATAATGACACTTTCCAACCTTGGGGCCCTGACCACTGCTGAATACAGCCTTCAGACCCACTTAACCAAGAAATCTAGTGAGAGTGCATGGAAAACTATGTAGACCATATTGGAGCCATTTATTTTGTCACATGAGCAGAGAACCTAGACATTTGGCTCTGCCCATCTTCAGAGTAAAACCAGTGACCCCATCTGCCTAGGAAATTCAGCACACATTTCTGCTTAATGTGCTCTCCTAAAAGCAAGCCCCTCACTTTTCCACAACTTTTGCTAGGAAGAATATAAAGATCTCACCGTTGTGACTCAGCAATTGGAAACATTCTTGGTCTACTACTTTGCCTGTGTCCTTGATAAATTATTTCTTTCTTCTCAGTCCTTCCAACACTGCTAACCCATTCAGAAAGAAACTTCGGGATCAGTGGAAAGCATTGGGGATAGATATAGAAAATACATTACAAAACTCCTATATCCCAGTGTAAAATCAAGGCCACTATTCAAAACCTTCAAATTATGCTATTCTGAATTATAATAAATACATATATACTTTAATTTTTTTACAAGAAAGTCAGTCAAACTCTTGGAATTTAAGCTCAGAATTATGATGGGAATCAAAGACCCATTGGGCATTACTATACCTCTCTCAATCCAGTAGTTAAAGTATATTTATCTTACCTGAGGGCCATAGCTACAGGTGCAAAGTTAGAAGTCATCCATATTTAACCTTAGCACAATCTCTCCATCTCATGAAATTTCACGTTGTTTAGACCCTCCTTCTCACTTAAAATACATAATATTTTTCTTCTCCCAGTAATACTTGCTAAAAATTGCTGCTTCTATCTCCAGCACCTGTCACCATCTACAATTACTTAAATCAGCTTTTTAACTCCCTTTCAGAGAAGGGAGAAACTCACTGTTGGCTAACACTAGGGAGAGCAGAGCGAGGGAGGGAAAGTTATTTGAATGTTTTGAATTTTGTTAAGAGAGGATATGTGAGAAGCTGAAAGTTGGTTCAAATCATATCAACAATTACTAATTCATGTTCCATCTTATTTCATTTCTATCTGCACTCACTTTATAAAAAAGTATTAAAATCCAACCCAGTTTGGCATTTGCACTATGTATACTCTTTTTCAGAGTCATTCCTCTCCCAGATATTTATAAGGTCATCACCTTCACTTTTTCAAGACTTTGCTTAAATATCATATTTATTATTACATTATATTTCCCTGTGTCCCATCACAGAACAATAGAAATTATTTTTATATTAGCCCACCCTCAGTCTTTCATGCATCTGGCTACTCTGACCTGTTTCTGTCGCCCCTTTCTTCTTCTAAAATATTAATGATTTATGCATTTGTTTCTTACTTTTAGAATTCATCCATTAAAGAACATAAGCTTCAAGGGCCTGCCTGGTGATGTAGTGGTTAAGGTTGTTCACTCCACTTTGGCATCCCAGGGTTTGTAGGTTTGGATCCCTGATGTTGACTTAGCACTGTTCATCAAGCAACACTGTGGCAGCATCCCACACAAAATAGTGGAAGGTTGGAAAACTTTATCTCAGTGAGAATGTTCCTCAAGCAAAAAGAAGAGAATTAGCAACAATTGTTAGCTCAGGGCCAATCTTCCTCACACACACACAAAAACATGTAAGCTCTATAAGGCTGAAATTTTTATTTATGTCACTTTTATTTATGTTGCAAAATGCCTAGATCAGTACTAGAACTTAATCTCACTCAATGAATATATATTTAGGCAAATAAATGAATTAATGCTGTTCAGAAAAAAAATCCAGATCAGAGACGTATATTAATATATATATTTTTTTATGAAAGTTAATATATGTAAATAATATATCAATATATAAGGAAATTGTGACAGCATAGGGAAGTGAGTTATATGGAGAAGGCCACCAATCCTAAGGTGGTACCTTAGAATTCTACATTCTGAAAGACAAAAAAAGGAACAGAAAAAGAACAGATTATTAGATAGGAACACTGGGGACTTTTTTTCTGTAGTCCAGAATATAACGTTTTTAATAGAAGGGTATATTCACCTTATCCAACGGTGCTCCTAAATTTGACTATTGGTGCAAGAATAATGTAGATGATAAATGACCTTACTCTCAGTTTTTTAATATATGCAGAAAAATCTCAGATGGAACAGCCTTATGAAAGGTTGAGGGAAGCAGCACTGGAAAGTGTAAAATTATGAGATATTATTTTGAGGAATTTTATAATAAAAGTCATGTGAGTTATGATGTATTAGCTTGGAATGACTGTGAAGTTGGAAGATCGTTTTTGGATACAAGAAATAGCTGCATGTTATTATGCTGGAGGAATTATCCAATAAAAATAAAAGTTATGATAGGCAAAAGATATTGGAGCCCTCACCTCTCGTAATATATGAAAGATGAATATGTGTATATACAACATAATTAGATGGATGGATTTTGTAACTAATAGATATGCTCTTTCTTTTGCTTTAATTTATTATAAAAGTGAATTATCTTAGTGTTTGATTATAATAAAAGAGATCCATGATCTAGTATGTACATAAATAAATGATTACTTTTTTTAAAAAATGAAGAGAAGTGATAGCTCTTTCTTAGAGAAGCATCCCAATTAATAAATGTAGATGGAATAAGAAAACAAATTCACTACATAAATGATTCTAATAATTTTTGTAGGCAAAATTTATGAAATACTGCCAAATTTTGAATGTTTAAGCAAATTTTTATGTGTGCATTCTCAAAGCACTTCCTTAAGTTATTTGCTAATTACTGTAGTGGTTTTAAAATATATCCACAAGTTCATTAATATTTCTTTGCTATGCTTCTCTCAGCAGATTAATTCTACTTCCCTTCATTGTTGGCTGGATGCATTGATTAGGTTCTAACACTAAACTACAGAAAGAAGAAAATAACTTTACAATGGAGAAACACAAGCCTTAACCAAACAACTAATGTTCACGCAACTTGTGTGAAGTCATGTTGATGTAGTGTACACTTTTATTTGATGCAATGTGAAGGGTGCCCTAATTCAGTGGTATTCTTTCTAAATCCTAAAGTCCCAATATACTTATGAGAAAACATAAGACAAACTCATATTGAGGAAAATTCTATAAAATAACAGACCAGTACCATTTAAAAATAGCCATCTCATGAAAAACAGAGTCTATCACAGAGGATGTTAAGAAAACAATGAGGGGGCTGCCCCATGCCCTAGTGGATAAGTTCCATGTGCTTTGCTTTGGTGACCTGGGTTTGATTCCTGGGTGCAGACCTATACCACCCATCAGTGGACATACTGTGGTGGTACCCCACATACAAAACAGAGGAAAATTGGCACAGATGTTAGCTCAGGGCAAATCTTCCTCAAGCAAAAAGAGGAAATTGGCAACAGATGTTAGCTCACAGTGAATCTTCCTCAGCCAGTAAAAAAGAAAAGGAAACATAAAATAATGAAAAAAAGCAATATGATATTCAGGGTTGTATCTAGTGAATAGATATAAAGACTGGATCCTAGATTGTAACACAAAAAGACATTACTAGAAAAACTGGGAAAACAAAAACGAAGTCTGTGTTTTAGTTAGAATACAAAAAGAAATACTTCTAGACATGAAAACTAACGTGTCACAAATAAAAACATATAATGGATGAGGAAAATGACAGATGAGACATCGTAGAATAAAATATTAATAAACTTGAAGATGGCAATAGAAATTGTACAAAATGAAACACACAAAGAAAAATAATATTAAAATATAAAAGAAGACAAATGAACTGTGAGACAATTTAAGACAGCCTAATATACATATAATAGACACGCCAAAAGAGAGGAATGAGAAGAGAAGAAAGATATGATACTTTTTAAGTAACTCCTCAGATTATATAAATTTACAAATGTGATGGTAATGATAAATCCACAAATGCAGGAAGCTCAACAACTCATAGTATGGTAAAGATAGAAACTTTACTAAGGCACACATTACTCAAAATCAGCAATAAATATAATTTTTAAAAAACAACCAGAGGAAAACAGGACACAGTGCAAAAAGAGATAAAAGCTCAGGTCACCAGAAAGTTTATATCAATAAAAAGTACGCAATCAAAAGACAGAGAAGCATCATGTTCAAACTAAAAATGAATAAATGAAATTTTCCCAGAAATAGTTTTTGAAAACTAAGGTAAAATAAACAGTTTTGAGGTATATACATAATGAAATAAGTAATCACCAACAGATATATGCAACAACAGATATTAAAGGAAACCTTCAAGTAAAAGGGAAATGATACAAGAGTGACATATTGGTATAGAGAAAAGAATCAAGAATACTGGTAATAGTAGCTACATAGGTTAGAATATAAGATAATTTTTATTGTTGTTTAAGTCTCCTTAAAATATAGACTCATTTCGATTTCATTTCCATGGAATATCTTCCCAAGCAAATGGAAACCAAATTAAAACTGCTAGCTATACTTATACCAGAGAATATAGATTTTAAGACAAAAGACCACAATAGGGGACAAAGTATATAATTATCTTTATTTAAAAGATAAATGGGTCAATCTAACAAAAGGGGATAATATTTGTTAATATATATGCAACCAACATGGGAGCATTTAAGAATATAAACTTAATATTATCATACCTAAAGAGAGAAATAAATTGCAACAGAATATTTATAGGAACCACTAGCACCACACTTTCATCAATGAATACATAATCCAGATAGGTAATCAATAAGGAAACAGTGTCTTTAAACAGCATGTTAGACTAGGACTTAATAGACCTATAAACATAAACTGAAAATTCCATTCAACAGCAACATCATAGGGGCTGGCCTCCTAGCTGAGCTATTAAGTTCACCTGCTCTGCTTCAGCAGCCTTGGGTTTCACCAGTTTGGATGCTGGGCACAGGTCTAGCACAGCTTGTCAGGCCATGCTGAGGCAGCATCCTACATAGCAGAGCCAGAAGTACCTAAAACTAGAATGTACAAGTATGTACTGGGGGATTCAGGGAGAAGAAAGAAAAAAAAAGGAAGATTGACAACAGATGTTAGCTCAGGTGCCAATGGTTAAGAAAAATAAAAGAGTGGCTGGCCGCATGGCCGAGTGGTTGAGTTTGCGTGCTCCGCTGCAGGCAGCCCAGTGTTTCGTTGGTTCAAATCCTGGGCGCGGACATGGCACTGCTCATCAAACCATGCTGAAGCAGCATCCCACTTGCCACAATTAGAAGGGCCCACAACAAAGAATATACAACTATGTACTGGGGGGCTTTGGGGAGAAAAAGGAAAAAATAAAATAAAATCTTTAAAAAAAGAAAAATAAAAGAAACATCATGCACATTTTTCTCAAGTACACAAAAAAATCATCTAGGATACATCATATGTCAGGTTGCAAAACAAATGTTAATAAATTTAAGAAGATTGAAGTCATATCAAGCATCATTTCAAAGCACTATAGTGTGGTACTAAAAATCAATTACAAGAAGAAAATGGAAAAATTCACAAATATACGGAGATTGGATATACAATATACCAAGACTGACTCATGAAGAGATAGAAAATCTCAACAGACCAATTAGTAGCAAGGATACTGAATCCGTAATCACAAACCTTACAGCAAAAGTCCAGGACCAGGCCACTTTACTGGTGAATTCTACTACCAAACATTTAGAGAATAATTAATATCAATCCTTCTCAAACTCTTCCTAAAGAAAGAAGAAGGAACATTTCCAAACTCATTTTGTGAGGCCAGCATTACCCTAATAACAAAAGAAGTCAAATATAGTACAAGAAAACAAAATTACAGGTTAATATCCCTGCTTAACAAAAGTGCAAAAATTCTCAACTAAATGTTAGAAAACTGAATTCAGTAATACATTAAAAGAATGGTACAGCATAATCAAGTAGGACTTATCCAGGGATTGAAGGTTAGTTCAACATTTGTAAATCGAGCAATGTGATACACCACATTAATAAAATCAAGGCTAAAAGCATATGATTATTTCAACAGTTGCATAAAAAATCATTTTTAAAAACAACATTCATTTATGATAAAAATTCTCAACAAAATAAGTATAGAAGAAACTTACCTTAACACAATAAATTCCATATAGGAAACTCCCACTGCTAACATAATCAGTTGGAGAAAATTGAAAGATTTTTCTCTTAGATCCAGTACAAAGCAAGGATGCCTGCTCTCACCATTTCTATTCAAGAGAGCTACAAACAAGATAAGCCCAAAGAGGCCCACACCAAGACATATCATAATCAAAATGTCCAAAATTAAAGACAAAGAAAGAATCCTAAAAGCAGCAAGAGAAAGGCCACAAGTGACATATAAAGGGAAGCCCATCAGGCTATCAGTAGACTTCTCAGTCGATACCCTACAGGTGAGAAGAGAATGGCACGACATATTTAAAGTGCTAAAAGGAAAAAATCTATAGCCAAGAATACTCTATCCATCAAGGTTGTCATTCAGAATGGAAGGAGAGATAAAGAGCTTCCCAAACAAGCAAAAACTAAAGGAGTTTATCACCAAGAAACCAGTTATGCAAGAAATGCTGAAGGGACTTATTTAAATGGGAAAGCAATAACCACAAATGGAGATAAAAAACATTACCAAAAAAACCCAAAACAACAACAACAACAAAACCAGGCAATAAAATCACTTGTAAGGTAAAAATATAGTAAAGACAGCAGATCAACTACCTGTGAAGATAATATGAAGGTTAAAAGACAAATGTACTATAATCACCTATTTCAATGATAAGAGGGTAATAAATAGACACACACTAATCAGAAACAATATATGATGTAAAAAGCATTTAATGTGGGCAGAAGGGAGTGAAAAAGAAGAGCTTTTAGAAAGAGGTCAAGCTAAAGAGTCTATCTACTCAATATAGACTGTTATATGCATAGTATATTAAATAGGATCCTCATGGTAACCACAAACCAGAAACCCATAACAAGCAGGAAAAAAAGTAAGACAAAAGAAATAAAACGCCTTACTAAAGGTAGACATCAAACCATAAGGGAAGAGAGGAAGAGAAAAAGAAAGGTACAGAGAAGAATCACTAAAACACTCAGGAAAAAAAAAGTGACAAAATGGCCAACTGGATGAAAAAACAAGACCCATGCATATGCTGCATACAAGAGACACACATCAAACCTAAAGACACTCACAAACTGAAAGTGAAAGGATGAAAAAAGATATTCCATGCAAATGGCAAAGAAAAGAAAGCAGAGGTAGCAACACTTATAGCAGACAAAATAGACTTTAAAACAAAAAGTGTAATAAGAGAGAAAGATGGGCACCACATAATGATAAAGGGAACAATCCAACAAGAAAATATAACTCCCAAAAAATAAAAGTCCAGGACCTGATGGCTTCCATGGTGAATTCTACCAAACATTCAAACAAGACATAATACCCATCCTTCTCAAACTCTTCCAAAATATTGAACAGGTAGGGTGGCTTCCTAAGTCCTTCTACAAAGCCAACAACATCTGATACCAAAACCAGAAAAGGACAACACAAAAAAACAAAATTACAGGCCAATGTCACTGATGAACATTGATGCAAAAATCGTCAACTAAATACTAGCAAATTGAATACAGCAATACATTAAAAAGATGATACATCATGATCAAGTGGTTTTCATTCCAATGATGCAAGAATGGTTCAACACCCACAAATCTATCAACGTGATATACCACATTATCAAAATGAAGAAATAAAATCACATGATCATCTCAATAGAGGCAGAGAAATCATTTGAAAAGATACAGCATCTATTTATGATAAAAACTCTAAATAAAATGGGTATAGAAGGAAAATACCTCAACATAATAATGGCCATATATAACAAACCCACAGCAAATGTCATTCTCAATTGAGAAATACTGAAAGCTATCCCTCTAAGAACAGCAATGAGACAAGGATGTCCACTGTCACCACTCTTATTTAACATAGTATTGGACGTCCTAGCCAGAGCAATCAGACAAGAAAAAGAATTAAAAGTGATCCACATTGGAAAAGAAGAAGTGAAACTGTCACTCTTTGCAGATGACATGATGTTTTATCTAGAAAATTCTAAAGAATCCACTAAAAAACTTGTAGAAATAATAAAGGAATACAGTCAAGTCACGGGATAAAAAATCAACATACAAAAATTTGTTGTGTTTCTATACACTAACAACGAAGTAGCAGAAAGAGAAATTAAGAAAACAATCCCATTTACAACTTCAAAAAAATAAAATAAAATAAAATAAAATACCCAGGAATAAACTTAACCAAAGAGGTGAAAGATCTGTACACCGAAAACTATAAAACATTGTTGAAAGAAGTCGAAGAAGACACAAAGAAATGGAAAGATATTCTGTGCTCTTGGATTGGAAGAATTAACATATTTAAAATGTCCATACTTCCTAAAGCAATCTACATATTCAACACATTCCCTATCAAAGATCCAACAACATTTTTCACAGACAAAGAACAAAGACTCCTAAAATTTATATGGAACAACAAAAGACCCCGAATAGCCAAAGGATTCCTGAGAAAAAAAGAACAAAGCTGGAGGTATCACACTCCCTGATTTCAAATTACACTACAAAACCATAGTAACCAAAACAGCATGGTACTGGCACAGAAACAGACACACAGATCAATGGAACAAAATTGAGAGCCCATAAGTAAATCCACATGTTTATGGACAGCTAATATTCGATAAGGGAGCCAAGAGCATACGATGGAGAAAAGAGAGTCTCTTCAATAAATGGTGTTGGGAAAATTTGAAAACCAAATGCAAAAGAATGGAAGTAGACCATTCCCTTACACCATGCACAAAAATAAACTCAAAATTGATTAAAGACTTGAGTGTAACACCTGAAACTGAGAGACTTCTAGAAGATAACATGGGCAGTATGCTCTTTGACATCGGTCTGAGTAGCATATTTTCAAGTCCCATGTCTGACAGGGAAAGGGAAACAAAAGAAAAACTTAACAAATGGGACTATATCAAACTCAAGATCTTCTGCACAGCAAAGGAAACCATCAACAAAACGAAAAGACAAGCTAACAATTGGGAGAAGATATTTGCAAATGATATATCAGATAAGGGCTTAATATCCAAAATATACAAATAACTAATGCAGCTAAACAACAACAAAAAACAACAACCGAATTAAAAAATGGGCAAAGATCTGAACATTTACTTCCCCAAAGAAGATACACAGATGGCCAAAAGGCATATGAAAAGATGCTCAACATCATTAGCTATCAGGGAAATGCAAATCAAAGCTACAATGAGGTATCACCTCACTCCCGTCAGAAAGGGTATAACTAACAAGACAGGAAACAACAAATGTTGGAGGGGATGTGGAGAGAAGGGAACCCCTGTTCACTGCTGGTGGGAGTGCAAACTGGTGCAGCTACTATGGAAAAGAGTATGGAGTAATTATCCTCAGAAATTTAAGAATAGATCCACCATATGATCCAGCTATCCCACTGCTGGGTATTTATCCAAAGAACTTGAAAACACAAGGGCATAAAGATACTTGCACCCCTATGTTCATTGCAGCATTATGCACAATAGCCAAGACTTGGAAGCAAGCTAGGTGCCTGTCAAGGGACGAGTGGATAAAGAAAATGCGGTATTTATACGCAATGGAATACTACCCAACCATAAGAAGTGATGAAATCCGGCCATTTGTGACAACAGGGATGATCCTTGAGGGTATTATGCTGAGTGAAATTAGTCAGAGGGAGAAAGTCAAATACCATGTGATCTCCCTCATGCATAGAAGATAAAAACAATGACAAACAAACACATACCAATGGATATTGGATTGGTGGCTACCATAGGGAAAGGAGGGGAGGGCAAAAGCGGTGATTAGTATGTGAGGGGATGGACTATAATTAATCTTTGGGTGGTGAACATGATATAATCTTCACAGAATTGGAAATATATTATGATGTATATCTGAAACCTATATAATGATATAATCCAATGTCATTGCAATTAAAATTGTTTTTAAATTAAATAAAATATATATATATAAAAGAAATGAACAAATAAATAAAAAAGGTGGAAATAATACCATTTTCAATAACAGATGAAACTCTATGGCATTATGCTGAGTGAAACAAGCCAGACACAGAAAGGTAAATATCACTTAGTATCACTTATATGTGGGATGTAAAAAGAAAAAAGATGTCCAATTCATAGACAGAGTTGCCATGGTCCAAAGGGTAGGAGAAATGCAGAGATGTTTGTCAAAAAGTACACATTTTCCATTATAAGATGAATAAGTTCTTAGGATCTAATGTACAACTTGGTGACTATAGTTAATAATACTGTACTATGTACTTGAAATTTTCTAAGAGAGTAGATCTTAAGCATTTTCACCAGACACACACACAAAAAGGTTTCTATGTGAATTAATGGATCTGTTAAAACAATTGTGGTAAATATATTTATCTTAAATCATCTCTTCTACACTATATAGAACATTTTATTTGTCAATTATACTTCAATAAAGCTAGAAAACACAGCTGGAACAAGCAGACATCTACATGCCAAAAATAAATAAATAAATAAAAAGGACACAAGGTGGCATTGGGAGATATTGGATATGTCTAGTATCTTGATTGTGGTAATGATATAATGGGTGTTTGAATATATCCAAGCTCATGAAATAGTATGCATAAAATATGTAAGGATATTTGTATATCAATTGCACCTCAATTAAGCTCTTTAAAAAAATGAACCCAGACGCAGACATTCTACAACTTTCACAAAATTTTTTACAAAATGATCTATATGTAATGACCAAAATGTAAACTGGGATACTGTCAAACATCTAAGAAAAAATATACAACAAAATTTAGGTGGCCTTGTGTTTGAAATTAGATATAAAACCTTGTGTTTTTCTATGCAAAACACGATGTATAAAAGAAAAATTGACGTTAGACTTTCTTAAATTAAAAACTTCTGCTTTGTAAAAGACAAGAATTGATAGAATTGAAAAACAAATCACATACTAGTAGACAATATTTACAAAACAATATTTGCACCAGATATATTACATATATATCATGAAGAACGTGTATTCAAATTATACAAAGAAATCTTAAAAGTAAATAAAACAACCTTATTGAAGAAAAAATAAAAATATCTTAAAATACACCTCATCAAAGATGATATACAGATGGCAAATGAGCTTAAGGAAATGTGATCATAACCATATGTCATTTGGGAATTTCCAAACCACAATGAGATACATGTACATAGCTACCAAAATTGATAAATCCAGAAAACTGACAATACAAAGTGCACATCAGGATAGAAGGAATACAAGATCTCTTTAATTGACAATGAAAAAGCAAAATGATACAGTCATATTAGAAGAGAGTTTGGCATTTTCTTACAAATACAAGCATAGTCTTTCTATACAATCCAGCAATGGGGCTTCTGGATATTTACCCAACTAATTAAAAAACCTGTGCACTGATATCTATGGTAATTTAATTTATAATTTCTAAGCACTGGAAGCAGCCAAGATGTTCTTCAATAGCTGAATGTAGAAACAACTGCTGTACATCTATAAAATGGATTATTATTCAGACATGAAAGGAAATGAACTATCGAGCCACAAGAATATATGAATCTTAAAAAACTTATTTCTAAGTGGAAGAAGCAATTTTAACAGGCTATATTGTATATCACCAATTATAATTTCATTCTAGGAAAAGCAAATATATGAGAAAATAAAAATGTCAGTGCTAGCCATGGTCTTGGTGGAAGAAGATAGAGAGTTGAATAGGTGAAGCATAGGGGATTTTTTAGTGTGGTGAAATTATTCTTCATGATACTGTAAATATGGATAGATGACATTAGGCATTTATCAAAACACATGGAGTTTTATGACACAGAGAATAAAACAATGTATGCAAACAAAAAATCATTTAGGTGGCTGATGGAATCCCTGAGTTGAATGCAAACTGTGAAAAAACAATCTCACTGCCTTACAAATCTATGAAAAACGTCTCAATGAAGGAGGTGGGTGAAAGGGTGCAGAAATACATAATTTGGGAAATGAGTGGATGCTGCAAAACTAAAGAAGAAATAAACTGTACAGAAACACTGTACTGTAGTTGATAAAGTTGTTTCTGAGAAAGTATTGTTAACAGTGCTGATACTTCCACACATGTGTACTGAAATCGAACTGATGAATAAATGGATTGTGAATGGTGGGAAGAAAGTTATCACTTCTGGACTGGGAGTTTATAGATAAGCAAGTGGAAGAGGCTAGAATGATGCCTGTGGGAATAAATTAGAGTTGAAGACATCAGTATGAATTTAATTTAGCTTAATATAGATACAAGAGTTCGTGTGTAGACATATTTATAGATGTCTGAATATATACAGTTAGTAATCACACATATATTTCCTTGCCACGTCAGTTCATATGACCTAGAGGCCCTGACAGCAATAAACAGAGCTGGTACCCAGATCTTGATTCTAATACCTTGCTCCAAGAAAAGGAAACAGCTCTTCTTGGAGAGATGACTGATTCTGGGCTTTGAGATGGAAATAAGATGAGCCTGAAGCATCTTTTAATGTAAGAAAGTAATGAAATACTGCTCAAAAAAAGCCAAGAATGATGGGGTATGTCAAAGGAACATATCAGCTAACTGAAGGAGCTCTCAATTGCCAACACTGAAACAATTTGAGCAATAAAATAAATAAAGTAGTAGAATTATAACCCAAATTCTTTAATGCATATCAATGAGTGTACACCAATATAAACTGTTGAATAGTAAATAAATAAATGAGAAGATACAAATCTGTGCAGAAGAATACCAACAATTTATGTAGATATTCTACTCTGAAGGAAGATACACCCCACTCCTTAAGTATGGGATGCACATACAAAAGTCTGTACAAAGACTATAATATGGAAAGAAGGGAGAAAGAGTAACTTTACAGTGGGGAAATCTAACAAACACCATCTCAACCAGGTGTGGAACAATAACATCAATAGAAAGGCATGTTGACAATATGTACTTTGATGTGATGAGATGAAAATGACAATTTAGCACTCTGATCTTCTGGTCCAAAATCTATCATCCCAATCTAATCATGAAAACCGAAAGAGAGAGAAATCAAAATTGAAAACTATTTTATGAAACACCTGAGCAGTACTGCCTAAAACTATCAAGTTCTTCAAACACAGTGAAAGCTGGAGAAACTGTCACAGCCACTGGAGGCTAAGAAGAAATAAGGATGAAATTAATGTATAATGGGAAGGATGTGTTAATAATAGCAGAAACTGGAAGTTGAGCTCAAAGAAACTCTCTGTACTATCATAACATACTTTTTGTAAATGTACAACTGCTCAAAAATAAAGTTCATTAAAAATTAGAGTATCATTAAATGCAAAATCGTTGGAAATGATGAGCTCTGAACGTGTCTCCAAACGCCATTAAATGCCCTATACAAATAGTATTGTTGCCATCAGTCACATTCTTCATTCATAAAGTAGGATAAAGATACCAAATTCAAATTCTTTCAAAATCTTTTTGAAAGATTTAAATAGAATAATAAATGTAATATGTCTGGCAATGTTTCCAGTAAAAATTCACTAATTAATGGAAAAAATAATCTGAATTTTTGGATACATCATTTTCCACCTCTGAAAGACTTATTTTTCACACATTCTCACTGTCACTGTGCTTTTTCATCTCTCAGTATCACTCTCATATTTTCAGGCAGCAATAGTTTGTTCCTCACATTGACCTGGGTAACTTTTACACAGAGCAGATCTCATCATGGCTGTCCTCTGACATAAAACCTGCACTTCCTTTCTATTAATTTCAAGACTAAGTTTCAACCCTGTAGCCAAAATATAAGACTCTTTGTTAATCTGACCATTGCCTATCAGGCCATACTCATGTTGTTTCACTTTGCATATCCTGCTACCTATTATAGATCAGATAATAAGAAATATTTGTCATTTTGTAAACACACTTTACGGTTTAATTAATCCCTAAATTTCCTCCACTGGCTCATCCTGGAGTGGTCATAGCCCTTGAACAGCTGGAAGAATTTTAACACCTTCTTCAAGGCTCAGACAAATATAAGCTTGTCTGTAAAGTCTTCCTTCCACTGAAGAATCAACTTCTTTGCATCCACTTCAACAGATTTCAATGTTATCTCAGGATATTATATTTATTTATTTTTACATCTAATCATGTTTAGAAAATAAGTACCTTGAGAGAATAAACAATGTCTTAGTCATTTCTTTATTTCCAGAATAAAATTTAGTGCCTATCATATATTAGTTGCTGAAAAAAGTTTGTGGAATGACTGCAAGAACAAACTGTTGAATAAGGATAAACAGACTCCCAATAATGGTAGAAAGAACAAGCAATGAAAGAAGGGAAAATACTATTGAGGTATGAAGGCCCCATGATTAAGCATACATGTCATAAGAGACAGATCAGAGAAAGATGTTTTAATGTATCCAGAGTTTCCTTCCAGAATCAGAGTTTTAATAGCCAGAACTTGGTATCATTAAATTCTCCTTAACTTATTATCCCTGTTGATACCCCAAAAGTAACTGTCAATAAAAGAGGTTGCTCACACCATAACACAATCCCTTAGCAATTGTGAAGATGCTGTGGTTCAACCAGATGTTCTCACAGAACAGCCTGAGATCACCAATCCAGCTTCTTCCATGCATGTTTGATGATGTTGGAAATTGTGTCCCCAAGAAAGGTGAGTAGATGGTCCCACTTATGGAGGCTGTGGAAGACAAATTTGTGTTTTATTATCACCTAAAGTTAGAAGAATTGATTTTAGTGGGCATGGTGGAAGCACTGACATTTCCTCTGTTTGTAGGGGCTGAAGTCTCATGACTAGTGTAAATGAAATATTCTTTTGTCTTTCTTCATCTTGAGAGACTTAGTTCTCTGGAGCTAGGAGGAAAAAAGCATAATGAAAATTTGTCCCAATTTTGGTCTCAAGAAACAGCTTTGGCATTTCATGACCATCTCTTATTTCACTAAACTTCTCTATCCAACAAGGAGATCACCTCGCTTTAGGTACCCTCACTATTATGTCAGAATATCTCATAATAATTGTCCAATCCCTGCTTTGGATGAGGGATTCTGGATATTCTAAATATCTTTCTCCAATCTCTATTCTCTACTGCTGGCTTAGAATCATGGAATTTCTCCCTCTCGGCAGGATTTCTCCTTTTTTATTGCTTCCTCTTTCTCTTTTGTTGTAGGCAAAATCTATTTAATATTACTCAACTATTTTATTTTTCAGGCATTTTGAAAATTATTACGCAGCAACTACTATGTGGTAGGCAATAAACTATGTTCTAGGGATGAAGGAATATGTAAGAAATTGTTTCTTCTCTAACATAGCTCACAGCCTAAACAAGACAAGGGGCATAAAAACAAATAAATACAATAACCTGAAGTGGCACTGAAATCTGATGAAGAGGATATAAATATAGTGAACTCTTCCAAAAGTGATTTAATGAAGACTACACAGATGTGCTTATGTGTACTGAGTCTTCAAGGTGGAGATGTAAGAGCTCACCAGGGAAAGGCATCAGGACAAATCTGGGATTTGATTAAACTGTAAGTTCTACTCAAAATATTTCAAATAGTTTACATTACCTGACCAACAATCAGAATCATATAATGAAAATTGCAACATGACCCTGGGCTGATAGGCAGCAGCCAGATATCAGAGATGCATACATTTAGGCTATAAGATTGATATTAATTACTAAATTGGTGGAGGATCTTTGTAGGTTTTATGGCAGGAGATGTCCACCATTTCAGCTCTGTCTTTGTAAATGTCACCCTGGGTCAGTGGGAAGAACAAAGTATTGCTACTATGAAAGACATAAGAAAATGGGAAGGACTGAAAGAACAGAGGAGAAGTGCCAAAGGAATGGTGGGAAATGATTGGGCACATGGCAGGGGTAAAAAATATATATATATATTATTTTGAAAAATTGATTAGCAAAAATCATAGAGTAGGGGACATTGGAGGAAAGTCATTTATATGAAACATCACAAAAACTACCTAGAAATATAAGCAGAATCAACCTTTTTGGAACTCTGGAAGACATTCAAAGGTTTACAACAAAGAATAAAATGCTAAAGCACAAAAAGGTGAATTAAACATGATAGGAGAGCCTTGGGAAAATTTAAGCTACACCTCCCTATTCCTCCACCTTGGTTCAGCAGAGGCCAGGGAGATGGATGCCTGCATTCCCATTGTAGCTTCCATATTTTGGAGAAAGGATAACAAAGAGTGTCTAAGAAATTGTGTTTTTGATATGGCCTACCTCACAGTAGTCTGAAGGAGTGACATAAGAGGCTAGCAGTTGAGGAATGATGTCAGCATCATGGTAGAGTGAGTTGTTCCCTTTGTCAGTCATCTCTAAATTGCAAACAGTAGGGCATCCATAGAGCAATAAAGGACTCTCTGCACAGCAAAACAGAGCTCCTGAGGCTTCCATACATCCATACATCTGAAGAAGGGCCAACAGAATCTCCTGGAGGTGGTAGTATCAGGGGAGGAATGATGACAGCTCCTGAGACTGGAGGTTCCAGGAATTGCAGGCTTATCTATGACCACAGGCACTAGAAACTGAGGAAATAGTCACAATGGACACCCCAGAAATCTAGTCAGCTGATACTCCCAGAGGAGCAAGGAATCACTATGGGACCATTATCAGAGGGTGTGTGAACCCTAATGATACATGTTACCTAGCCTCCTTACATTTTTCCAGAGATGGCACCTTTGACACCAGCCCTTTCAGCAGCAGTGGCTGTATCCAAGGCCCTAATACCCTGGCAAGAGTGGTGATGCCTGTGACCTGAGATTCCAGAAATCACACCAACACCCATGAACAGAGGCTGCAGGAGCCACAACAGCACTTGTGGCTCAGCCTCTACCCCTTCCAAACATTGTCAGGTGGTGCCCATAACCTGAATCTTCAGGAGCCTCAGCACAGCCCGCAACACAGTCCACAGTGGGGAGAACCCTAATTCCAGTCCTGCCAGCAGTGTGGGCTACATGTAACCTCCCAGGCCCCTGGCAGCAGTAGTGGCTCCTGTGACCTGAGTTTCCAGGAACAAAAGATGGCCAAATACCATAAGCTAAAGAAGCCCCAGAAGCACTTGTGATCCAGGTAGCCCTTGCCCCAGGGCAGTGGTGGTGGTGCCCATGATCATGGCCAAACCAAAAGTGTCAGTTACACACCCAAACCTTGCACCCTCAGTGGTTGTGTGTCCAGCACCCCCAGATAATCTAGGAGCAGCAGCACAGGCAGGTCGTTCAGGAAAAACACCTGAGCCTGGGGAGAGCACATGAAGAGCCAGGTAACAGTGACAGATGAGCCCACAGCAACAGCCTCCCCAAGGTTCAGAAGCACTCAAATCTTCAGCCCCCTTCCCATAGTGGTAGTGACTGCAGGCCAACAAATACAGACATGGCTAAGGTGGCCCTGAGCCCAGCTCCCAACCCACTCTCCCTCTCACTCTTGCCACAGTGGGGAAAGACATGCCCCAGGTGAACCCAGAAGCAGCAGAGGTGCTCAGAGCTTGGTGACACCTGTGGAAACACCTGTGACTGCAGTGGCACCATAAGAGCAGCAAGAAATCAGCACCCTCAGAGGCACAAGCAGCACAATAAGGGCACTAACAATGCCTCTGGGAGGGGCAGTAGACGCTGGAAAGCACTGGCTCACAGATACAGGCAGAAGCAGTTCAGAATCAATGTATCCAAAGTTTTACTCAAATAATAAAAGTGCTTGCTACCACAAATGACCAGAAGAGGAACTATTCATCAAGCACCATGAAGAAGTACAGTAGCACGGTAGCACAAAAAGTAAGTGACAACTCTCCTAGAACTAAACTTTAAGTAATGGAAAATAGCAGTGTAACTGACAGGGAATTCAAAGTACCTTTAAAAAGAAACTCAATAAATTACAAGAAAACTCAACGAGTTCAGGAATAAAATTAATGAAAAGAAAGATTACCTCACCAAAGTTTGAAACTCTAAAAAACCAGAAACAAACAGAAATTATGAACTGAGCAACACAATAAATGTGATAAAGAAGAAAATATTGGAAAGACAGCAGACCATATAGAAGAGAGAAGTACTGAGCTCCAAGATAGCAATCTAGAAATGACTCAGGTGAAAGAGGAAAGAGAACTAAGATCTATAAAATGCAGAGAAATTCTCTGAGAAATATCTGGCACAATGAGGAAAAGCAACATAAGGATAAAGGGTAGTACACAAAGAGAAAAGAAGAAGAAATGAGAAGAGAACATACTTAAAGAAATAATAGCTGAGACTTTTCCCAATCTGGCAAAGGAACTGGGTAGAAAAGTACATGAAGCTAATAAAACACCTAATTATCTCAATAAGAAAAGACCTTATCCAAAGCACATTATTATTAAAAGTATCAAAAGTCAATGACAAAGAAAGAATAATAAGGGTGGCCAGAGAGAAGAAAATAACTTACAATGGTAGCCCCATTATGGTATCTATGGATTTCTTAGCAGAAAGTATACAGGCTTGGAGAAAGTGGAATGATATATTCAAATATTCAAAGACAAAAATTATCAACCAAGAATAATCTAAACAGCAATGCCAGCCTTCAGATATGAAGGAGAAATAAAAACTCTCCCAAATGAAAAGTGAGAGAGTTAATTGCCACTAAACCTACCTTACAAGAAATGTTGAAAGGAGCCCTCCAACTTGAAACAAAAAGGCAAAGATATAGAATCTTTGAGCAATTTATAAATTTACAGTCAGAATTAGAAAATTTCAACTCTGTATCAGAATGGGTTAGTAGACACTAAATTATAATGTAAAGACTGAAAGGGAAGAAAGCATTAAAACTAATTATAACCACTTCAATTTTGTAACAAAGTCATAACACAAAAAGCGATAATTTGTGACAAGATAAACATAAAAGGAAGGGGGGAAAAGGATGGAACATGCATAGGCACATGGACATAAGATGTTTTCAGCAGAAATGGGACTATCCTGTCTGTGACATATTTTGTACAAACCTCATGGTAACCACAAAACAAAAATTCAGAGCAGAGTAACAATATAAAAAGAGGAAACTGAGAAGCACATTGCAGAAAACCACCAAACTGAAATCGCAGAGAGAAACAGAAGGAAAAAGAAAGAATGCAAATATAGAACCGCCAGAAAACAAAAACAATAAAATGGCAGCATTAAGCCCTCATATATCAATAGTTACCCTAAATATAAATGGATTGAATTCACCAATCTAATGACAAATTGGCTTAGTGGAATACAAACCAAAATTGAAGAATGCACTGCCTCCAGGAGACATATCTCTGTTCTAAAGGCAAACATAGGTTCAGAGTGTAAGGATGGAAGATGATATCCCAATAAAATGGCCACCAAAAGAAAGCAGGTGTAGCTATAATTATTTCAGAAAAATAGACTTCAGGCCAAAAAACATAACAAGAGACAAAGATAAATACTATATAATGATAAAGAGGACATTCCATCAAGAATGCATAATATTTATTAATATGTATGAACCTAACACAAGACTACCAAAGTAAGTAAAGCAACTATTAATAGACCTGAAAGGATAAGTTTACAGCAACACAATAACAGTAGGAGACTTTAACCCTCACTTACATCAATGGATAGATCATGTAGACAAAATGTCAAGTAAAAAAGTCGCTTTAAATGAAACTCTAGACCAGATGGATTTAATAAGTACATAGGGAACGTTCCATCCAAAAGTACCTGAATACACATGCTTCACAAATGCACATGGAACATTCTCAAGGATAGACCATATGTTGAGAAACAAAACAAGTCTTAATAAATTTAGGAAGATTAAAAACAAATTAAGCATCTTTTTGACCACAATGACATGAAACTAAAAATCAACTATAAAACGATAGCTGGAAAAGTCACAACTATATGGAGACTAAAAAGCATGCTACTAAGCAACTGTCATATCAAAGAGGAAGTCAAAGGAGAAACCAAGAAATGCTTGAAGCAGAAGAAAATGAAAACACAGCATACTAAAATCTGTGCAATGAAGCAAAAGCAGTAATAAAAGGGAAGCATATAGCATACAGGGCTATGCTAACAAACAAGAAAAATCTCACATAAACAAAATAACATTACCCCTAAAGGAATGAGTAAAAGAACAAATAAAGCTGAATGTAGAAGAAAAGAAATAATAAAAGTCAAAGTGGAGGGGCTGGCCCAGTGGTGCAGCAGGTAAATGTGCACATTCTGCTTCAGCAGCCTGGGGTTCGCTGGTTTGGATCCCGGGTGAGGACATGGCACCACTTGCCACGCCATGCTGTGGTAGGCACTCCACATATAAAGTGGAGGAAAATGGGCACGGATGTTAGCTCAGAGCCAGTCTTCCTCCGTGAAAAGAGGAGGATTGGCAGCAGTTAGCTCAGGGATAATTTTCCTCAAAATAAATACAGAAGTAAATAAAATATAAAAAAAAGAAAACTTGGAGTGGAAATAAATGAAAAAGAGACTAAAAAGACAATAGAAAAGATCAATGAAACTAACCGCTGTTTCTTTGAAAAGATACATAGTAATAACAAAACTTTAGTTAAACTGACTAAAAAAAAAGAGAGAAAGCTCAAATCAATAAAATCACAAATGAAAGAGGAGAAATTACAAGAGGTAGCACAGAAATATAAGGGATGATAGGAGAATACCATGAAAAGCAAAATGCCAACAAATTGGGTAACTTCAAAGAAATTAATAAATTCCTAGAATCACACAACCTTCCAAAATTGCATCAAGAAGAAATAGAGAATCTGAATAGATCAATCAGTAGTACAGAGAAGGAAACACTAATTTAAAAACTCACAAAATACAAAAGGAAATGATCAGATGGCTTCTCTGGTAAATTCTACCACAGTTTCAAAGAAGATTCAATACCTATCCTTCTCAAACTCTTCAAAGAAATTGAAGATAGTAGGACACTTCCTAAGTCATTTAATGAGGCTTACATTACCCTCATACCAAAGCCAGACAAGGACAAAACAAAGAAGAAAATTACAGGCCAATATTATTCATGAACGTGGATGAAAAATCCTCAACAAGATATTTGCAAATCAAATCCAACAATACATTAAAAGGATCATACATCACAATCAAGTAGGATTTTTTCCAGTCGTGCAGGGATGAGTCAACATCCACAAACCAATCAACATGATACACCACATTAACAAATTAAATAATAAAAATTATATGATCATGTCAATAGATACAGAGATAGAAGTTGACATGTTCCAACATGCACTTATGATGATAAGTCTCAATAAAATGGGTATAGAAGGAAAGCACATCAACATAATAAAATCCATATATGACAATCCCACAGCTAACATCAAACACAAAAGTAAAAAGCTGAAAGCTATTTCTCTAAAAACAGAAAAAAGACAAGGATGTCCACTCTCACTACTCCTATTTAAAATAGTATTGGAAGTCCTAGCCTGAGAATTAGGCAAGAAAAAGAATAAAAGTTTTCCAGATTGAAAAGGAAGAAGAAACACTGCCACTATTTGCAGATGACAAAATTTTATGTGTAGAACACCCTAAAGAATCCACCAAAAACTATTAGAAATAATAAGCAAATACAGGAAATTTGCAGGGTATAAAATAAACATACAAAAATAAATTGTTTCTGTACAGTGGTAACAAACTAGCAGAAAGAGAAAACAAAATACAATCCTATTTACAATTGCAAGGAAAAGAATAAAGCACGTAGAAATAAATGTAACCAAGGAGGTTAAAGACCTGTATACTGAAAACTATAAGACATCATTGAAACAAGTTGAAAAAAACACACAAAAGACATAAAAACACACAAAAAATGGAAAGATGCACATGGATTGGAATAATTAACATAATGAAGATGTCCATATTACCTAGAGCAATCTGCAGATTCAACACAATCTATCAAAATCCCAGTGGTGTTTTTCACAGGCATAGAACAAAAAATCCTAAAAATTTATATGGAGCAACAAAAGCCCTGAATAGACAAAGCAATTCTGAGAAAAAAGAACAAAGCTGAAGATATCACAGTCCCTGCTTTCAAGGTACTGCAAAACTATGGTAATCAAAACAGCATGGTACTGAGAGAAATGTAGTCATGTGGTCAATGGACAAAATTGAGAGCCTGAAAATAAACCCAGAAGTTAATGTACAGCTAGTTTTTGACAAGGAACTAAGAACATTGAATGGAGAAAGGAAATTCTGTTCGATAAATGGTGTTGGGAAAACTGGACAGCCACATGCAAGAGAATGAAAGTATACCTGACCTTACATCACAAAAATCAATTCAAAATTAATTAAAGTTTTGAATACAAGACTTAAAACTATAAAACTGCTATAAGAAAACATAGGCAATGTGGTCTTTGATATTGGTTTTATCCATATCTTTTTGGATGTATCTCCTCAGACAGGGAAAAAAAGAAAAAAAGAAACATATGGGGGTATATCAAACTAAAAACTTTCTACACAGCAAAGGGAACCATCAACAAAGTGAAAAGACAACTCTACTGATTTACTGATTCAGAGAAGGTATTTGCAAATCATATCTCTAATATGGGGCTGATGTCCAAAATATACAAAAACTCAATAACAAATAAACAAACAACCAAATTAAAAATAGGCTGAGGATATGAGTAGATATTTTTCCAAAGAAGATAAGCAGATGATTAAAGTACATTAAAAATTGTTTAACCTCACTAATTATAAGGGAAATGCAAATCAAAACCATAATGAAATATCACCTCATGCCTGTCAGAATGACTATTATTAAAAAGAAAAATAACAAATGTTGGAGAGGATGTGTAGAAAAAGGGACTCTCATACATTTTCGGTAGAAAGGTAAATTTGTTCAGCCACTATAGAAAACAGTATGGACATTCTTCGAGACATTAAGAATAGAGCCATCATATAATTCAGCTATTCCATTTCTGAGAACTTATCCAAAAGATGATAAAGGTAATATAGTATCTCATTTGACATACAACATGTTATAAAGCAATAGCTAACCAATACAATAACCAAAACCAACAGAACTGAGGGCAACCATAATAATCTGCCACTTTTAATTTTGGGCACATAATCTGATACCTGAAGAGACCATGCATGATTCTTCTGTTATTCAACTTTATTTCAGATATTAAAAAGTGACTACTTTGAGGTTCCCTTCAAGGTAACTAGGAGAGTTTGAAAGGACATTCATGTTTGAGCAGAAAACCTGGTGGCACTGAATCACATGACAAGGCAGCATATCAAGCTCTTTTCTGAATCATCCTCTAATCATGAAAATTGAAGAGATTTCTGAGCATTAAGGAGACATAAAATGGATGATATTGACATTATTCATTCATTGTCCCTTCAGTATTTAGGAAAATATTAGGTAAAGGGAGCTATTTTGTAGAAAAATAGAAAGATCATATTTGTAGGTAGCACTAGAAGTTTTCAAGTAGAAATAGAAAGATAATTCAGTAATAAAACAAAATATACAAACCAATCCTTTGCTCTAATAAATAAACATTCTTACTCGTGAAGAGCAATCTTCCATTCTTTAACAAATAGAAATACAGCATAATAAAAGAAATATTTTGCTTGATAAAAAAATAGATGATTTTAAATTTTCTTCTTCATGTTTATGGTCATCTCTGACACTAAGATTCTATTAGGTCAAGCTACTTATTCAAATAAATATCAGAATATTAGATAGATAAACAACAGATATCCCAGGGAAACTCCACTGGGAGATGTACATTTGATAATCAATCTTTTCCAGTGACTATGGTAGGCATTATGGACACCAAGCTGCACAATGGAATAAAACGAGAAGAGCAGTCATAAAACACAGTAGCATGTTTGTAACGCAAGTATCTGACATTAAACTTTTTACTTATAATGTAAGTACCAGAAAATAAGCTTGCGATTTCTGAAGTATCCATTTCACAAACAACCATGTTGAATAAACATATTATCATCTGTACAATGGAGATACCAGAGAAACACCCAGGTCAATCCAACTCATGAGGGTCCCCTTTTAGAAAGCCCTGAGTAATGTAGATAATTGACCATACGAGTGACCCTGCTTTTCCCTTGCTGCACGCCAATCCCAATCTTGTGTTTTAAATTTGCCAAGAGTGAACATATAAAACAGTAGCCAGCCTCCTCATGGACCCCAATAGAGGCAGAGCCTCCTTGTCTGGCATGTGCGTGTTCTCTCTCCATTTCTCTCTTTACCTGTAACCTACCGCATGGCACTTGGGCATGTCATCTACCCTTCAGGACTTATGGGTAATACACATTGTTGTTTTGTGTGTGTGAGGAAGATTGGCCCTGAGCTAATATCTTTGCCAATCATCCTCTATTTTACATGTGGGATGCCACCACAGCATGGCTTTGATGAGTGGTGTGTAGGTCTATGCCAGTGATCTGAACCCGCCAACCCCAGGCGACTGAAGGAGAGTGCACAAACTTAACCACTACACCATGAGGCTGGCCCCTATAAGTTTTTTAAAGTTACCTGAAGTTTGTTTCTGAGCATCTTCTCACAGTCATAATAAGAATCCCAAGGGTCAATCTAGCCACAGCATAGTCTCTGGTCAGGGAAATGCCCATGAGGGCTCACCACAAATAGTACAGACTTAGGTGAGTGCCTCAGACATTCCCAATCAATAGTATCAGTATCAATATCCTGAAACTTAAATGGACCAATGTTAAATTCTACATTAGCAGCAAGAGAAGCAAAGATAGTAATGACAAAAGAATGAAATACAATGAAATTATGTAAATGGCATTAGTTAAGCAGTATAGTTATTTTCCATATGAATAATATAGCGTGATTATTGTTTCAGGAAAACTAGGGTAATATTATGTAGCATGACATATGTCATTTGAGAAGAAATTGTTTTCCCCATGTAAGATATATAAATTTTCAATCATTTCTGATCCAAGTTTGGGGAAAAAAGAGAATATGTAAGAATGGACAAAAGAAAACCTGTCTAAATCAGACAGAGCAGCGGTTGTATAAATGGTGTTACTTAAGTTGCATAGAGAAACTGAATTCAAAGAAACGAAAATCCCAGGAAATAAATAGAAGGTTACGTTCTATTTCCACAATCTGATCAAAGGATAATAGTTTTGGGCTCTGAGTTTTTGGGCCCTGAAATCATGGGAACTCCTTCAGCCCCAAGACAATTTGCCCTTATATAACTGCCATCCCAACAATTCTCAGAGCCTTCTTTAATTTTTTATCCCACAAATTGTAGATGACGGCATTCAGTATGGGTGTAATAATAGTGTACATCACTGAGGCTGTTGCACTTGTGTGTGAGATGTGGGTAGCAGCAGAACTAAAATATAGTCCTAAGAATGTGCTGTAAAATAAGGAGACAACTGACAGGTGAGACACACTGGTGGAAAATGCTTTTTACTTCCCCTGAGCTGATAACATTCCATGTAAAGAGGAAACTATCTTAGAGTATGAGTAAAGGATACCTGTGAGGGTACCACCACTCAGCAGCCCTTGATCTGATTTTTGTTCCATATTTATTCCTACATATTTGATTACACTTGCTGTTATAAGGTCCAATAGTGGGTGAGGCTGGATTTTCTCTCCGTTTTACTTGTGGCATCTTTTCTTTGTTATTCTTGGATATTTAGTTCTGATCTTCTTTTGGCAAACTTACTGGGCTCTGATCGTAGTTCTGGATATTGTCCAACATAGGAGTGTCTCCCCACAATATACTCTATAAGACCCTACATGTGCCACAACAATCCTACACATGCCCTTCCTTCATAGGATTTATCCCTGAGGACATTCTCATACATGTGATTATTTCATTGTACTCTATTCTCTCTATTAAAATGTAAGATTGAAATGAGCAGGGACCTCATCTGCTTTATTCATTTTTATGGTTTCTTAAAGATGTGCATTTATATATAAACAATTTTTTAGGAAAAAATAATTATAAAATATAAACAATCCTAACTAAAAGAAAATTAGGTTAATATAGTGGATTTCAGCAACTTTATTAGATGAAATTGAATTAAAAAATAACATGAACTTATTAAAGAAAATATATAAAATAACTATAATTTCATTACATTAGTACAAATCTCTAAATATAAATGAAATGGCCAAATATCTGAAGAAAAAGAATGGAAAATAGAATTAAAAATAATGCATGAAGTAGTACCTAAAATTATAATTTCATCCTATAAAAATATAAATGGATCTGGGGATGGATCCAAGATGGCACCGTGAGTAGTCCTCTTTGTCTCTCCCCCTTCGAGTCTACAATTATTTGGACACTTATCGCTTAACAAAGGATATCCAGACAGCATCTCAGGACGTCTGAGATACCCACGAGACTATACATCGGAAGGCGGACGGACTTTCCTCCGGGAGGATGTGGAAATAGGTGAAAACTCTCCGACCCTGACCGAGCAGCCTAGTACCCGCAAGCGGCTTTCTTCCAACGGACACCCCCAGAAGATCTACACACATCTAGGGCAGGCGCAAGCACACAACAGAGGAGCGACGGTGGAAACAGGTGACCAGAACCCTACCTAAACCCCCCGCAATTACTCCTAAATGCAGAGGGAAACTTTGGAGTTGCACACCTGGGCCCGTGGGGAGAGTCTCTCCCCGCCATTGGCGGGGAGATCCCGCCTGGTGTTTGTGGCACCCAGAGGGTCCCAGAGAGAGTCGCTGAGGGTACGGAGGTCTCCCGGCTGCCACTGCCAGCACGGTGGGGCTAGGGATTGCCGGAGATCTCCAAGCAGACTGGGACTGGGTGAAGCTCCAAAGGCTGACTCCACGCCCCGGAGGGGAAGTTACAGAATTCTGCCCAGGCAGCAGACAAAACTCTCTGTCTGCCATTAGCAGAGGGGCCACGCCCAGCATTCAACTCCGGGAAAGTCCCAGAGAGAATCCCAGAGGGTGGGGCGACCCCCAGCTGCCATTGCCCGCCCCATGGGACTAGGGATTGCCGGAGATCTCAGAGAGGACTGGGGCTGGGGAAGCTCCAGAGGCCCGCTCTGTGCCCCAGAGGGGAAGTTACAGAATTCTGCCCTGGCAGCAGACAGAGCTCTCTGTCTGCCATTGGCGGAGGGGCCACGCCCAGCACTCAGCTCCGGGAAAGTCCCAGAGAGAATCCCAGAGGGTGGGGCGACCCCTGGCTGCCGTTGCCCGCCCCGTGGGACTAGGGATTGCCGGGGATCTAGGAGAGGACTGGGGCTGGGAGAAGTTCCAGGGGCCGGCTCTGCGCCACAGAGGGGAAGCTCCGGAGTTCTGCCCGGGTAGCAGACAGAACTCTCTGTCTGCCTTTAGCGGAGGGGCAACGCCCAGCATTCAACTCCGGGAAAGTACCGGAGAGAAGCCCAGAGGGCAGGGTGACCTCCAGCTGCCATTGCCCGCCCTGTGGGGCTAGGGATTGCCGGAGATCTTGGAGAGGACTGGGGCTGGGGGGAGTTCCAGAGACCAAGCTCCGTAGCCTAGGGGGAAACCCTACAGGCTCACAGCAGCCTTAGGGAAAGCCTCTGCACAGCACCAGTAGAAAGCACCCAGCTGGCAGCCACAAGGCTGGAAGACCCCAGGGCAAAAGCAGCATAGCTAGGTGAACTAACCACAGACTGTAGAAGATGCCAATAGCTCTCCTGTGACCCATAGTGGACAAGTGAGATTGTGTGGGTGCCGACAGCAACGGAGAGACAAATATAAGTGACCCCACCCCTGGCCCCATAACACCGTTGCAGACCCCAAGGAGGGAGCACATCTAGGTGGGCTGCAACAGTAGGCACCAGCAGCCTGAAGCCCCCCTGTGATGGCCCCCACGGCAGAGGAGGGAATCCAAAGGACCACTGTGACTACGAGGAGGGGCCCAGGCCCAGTTAGCAACTGCGGACAGGGTTCCTGGTTGGTGCAGTATAAACAGCTGCTCCCCCACCGCAGCAGCTGAAACAAGTGAAAGGAGCAACTAAACTCTATCTCTATGCAGAGGCACAAATCAACAACATCAAGCAATATGAAAAAATACATTAAATCTCCAGAACAGAAAGAAAGTAACAAATACACAGAAAACAATCCCAAAGAAAATGAGATATATAACCTAAATGATGATGACTTCAAAACAGCCATCATTAAAATACTCAATGAGTTAAGAGAGAATTCTGACCGACAACTCAACGAGTTCAGGAGCTATGTCACAAAAGAGTTTGATACGATAAAGAAGAACCAAACAGAAATATTGGAAATGAAGAACACAATAGAGGAGATTAAGAAAAATCTAGATGCTCTGAACAGTAGGGCCGATAATATGGAGGAAAGAATTAGCAATTTGGAAGATGGCAATATAGAATTGCTGCTGGCAGAGGAGGAGAGAGAAGCAAGACTAAAAATAATTGAAGAAACTCTCCGAGAATTATCAGACACAATTAGGAGATGCAACGTAAGGATTATAGGTATACCAGAGGAAGAAGAGAAGGAGAAAGGGGCAGAAAGCCTATTCAAAGAAATAATGGCTGAGAACTTCCCAAATCTGGTGAGAGAGATGGATCTTCAGGTGACAGAAGCCAATAGATCTCCAAACTTTATCAATGCAAGAAGACCAACTCCACGGCATATAGTAGTGAAGCCAGCAAAAGTCAACGACAAGGAGAAAATACTAAGGACAGCCAGGCAAAAGAAACTAACCTACAAAGGAACCCCCATCAGGCTATCAGCAGATTTCTCAGCAGAAACTTTACAGGCTAGAAGAGAGTGGAATGATATATTCAAAAATCTGAAGGACAAAAATCTACAGCCAAGAATTCTCTACCCAGCGAAAATATCCTTCAAATACGATGGAGAAATAAAAACTTTCCCAGATAAACAAAAATTAAGGGAGTTCATTGCCACAAGACCTCCTCTTCAGGAAATCCTCAGGAAAACCCTCATTCCTGAAAAATCAAAAAAACGAAAGGGGCTACAAAACCAAGAGCAGAGGAGATAGGTAGAAGGACAACAACAGAGAGTAGCAGCTCTACATCAGAACAGATTAATCCATGGGACGAGAAACAAAGGACATTGAAGAAAACCAGAAAACAAGACACAAAATGGTAGTGGTAGGCCCCCACATCTCAATAATCACTCTAAATGTAAATGGATTGAACTCCCCAATCAAAAGACACAGAGTGGCAGGATGGATCAAAGAACAAGATCCAACAATATGCTGCCTCCAGGAAACACACCTCAGCCCCAAAGACAAACACAGACTCAGAGTGCAGGGATGGAGAACAATACTCCAAGCTAATAATGAACAAAAGAAAGCAGGTGTCGCTATACTAATATCAGACAAGGTAGATTTCAAAGCAAAACAGATAAAGAAAGACAAAGAGGGACAGTATATAATGATAAAAGGCACTCTCCACCAAGAAGACATAACACTTATAAATATGTACGCACCCAACACAGGAGCACCAAAATTTGTAAAGCAACTCTTAATAGAACTAAAAGAAGACATCAACAACAATACAATAATAGTAGGGGACCTCAACACACCATTAACACCAATGGACAGAACATCCAGACAGAAAATCAACAAGGAAATAATAGAATTAAATGAAAAATTAGACCAGATGGACTTAATAGATATATATAGAACACTTCATCCAAAAACAGCAGGTTACACATTCTTCTCAAGTGCACATGGAACATTCTCAAGGATTGACCATATTTTGGGAACCAAAGCAAACATCAATAAATACAAGACAGTTGAAATAATATTAAGCATCTTTTCTGATCATAATGCTATGAAACTAGAAATCAACTACAAGAAAAAAGCAGAGAAAGGTGCAAAAATGTGGAGACTAAACAACACGCTTCTCAACAAACAATGGATCATTGAAGAAATTAAAGAAGAAATCAAATTTTATCTGGAGACTAATGAAAATGAGAACACGACATACCAAATCATTTGAGATGCAGCAAAAGCAGTCCTAAGAGGGAAATTCATTGCAATACAGGCTCACCTCACTAAACAAGAAAAAGCTCACATAAGCAACCTCAAACGACACCTAACAGAACTAGAAAAAGAAGAACAAACAAAGCCCAGAGTCAGTAGAAGGAGGGAAATAATAAAAATAAGAGCAGAAATAAACGATATTGAAACAAAAAAGACAATAGAAAGGATCAATGAAACAAAGAGTTGGTTCTTCGAAAGAATTAACAAAATTGACAAACCCCTAGCCAGACTCAGCAAGAAAAGAAGAGAGAAATCGCAAATTAATAGAATTAGGAATGACAAAGGAGAAATCACAACAGATACCAATGAAATACAAGAGATCATAAGAGAATACTATGAAAAACTATATGCCAACAAATTGAACAACCTGGAAGAAATGGACAAATTCCTAGACTCCTACAATCTCCCCAAACTGAATCAGGAAGAAATAGAGAATCTGAATAGGCCAATCACAAGTAAGGAAATAGAAATGGTAATCAAAAACCTCCCCAAAAATAAGAGTCCAGGACCAGACGGCTTCTCTGGAGAATTCTACCAAACATTCAAAGAAGACTTAATACCTATTCTCCTCAAACTGTTCCAGAAAATTGAGAAAGATGGAGAACTCCCTAACACATTCTATGAAGCCAACATCACTCTGATCCCCAAACCTGACAAAGACAACACAAAGAAGGAGAACTACAGGCCGATATCACTGATGAACATGGATGCAAAAATCCTCAACAAAATTTTGGCAAACCGAATACAGCAATACATCAAAAAGATTATATACCATGATCAAGTGGGATTTATACCAGGGACACAGGGATGGTTCAACATCCGCAAGTCAATCAACGTGATACACTACATCAACAAAATGAAAAACAAAAACCACATGATCATCTCAATAGATGCAGAGAAAGCATTCGACAAGATCCAACACCCATTTATGATAAAAACCCTCAATAAAATGGGTATAGAAGGAAAGTACCTCAACATAATAAAGGCCATATATGACACACCCACAGCCAACATCATACTCAATGGACAAAAAATGAAAGCCATCCCTCTGAGGACAGGAACAAGACAAGGGTGCCCACTTTCACCACTCCTATTCAACATAGTACTGGAGGTGCTGGCCAGAGCAATTCAGCAGGAAAAAGAAATAAAAGGAATCCAAATAGGTAACGAAGAAGTAAAACTCTCGTTGTTTCCAGACAACATGATCTTATATATAGAAAACCCCAAAGAATCCATAGAAAAACTATCAGAAATAATCAACAGCTACAGCAAAGTAGCAGGGTATAAAATTAACGTGCATAAATCAGTAGCATTTCTATGCAGTAACAATGAACTAACAGAAAAAGAACTCAAGAACTCAATCCCATTCACAATCGCAACGAAAAGAATAAAATACCTTGGGATAAACTTAACCAAGGAAGTGAAGGATCTATACAATGAAAACTACAAGACTTTCTTGAAAGAAATTGACGATGACATAAAGAGATGGAAAGACATTCCATGCACATGGATTGGAAGAATAAACATAGCTAAAATGTCCATACTACCTAAAGCAATATACAGATTCAATGCTATCCCAATCAGAATCCCAAGGGCATTCTTCACAGAAATTGAACAAACAATCCTAAAATTCATATGGGGCAACAAAAGGCTGCGAATTGCTAAAGCAATCCTGAGCCAGAAAAACAAAGCCGGCAGAATCACAATCCCCAATTTCAAAATATACTACAAAGCTACAGTGATCAAAACAGCATGGTACTGGTACAAAAACATGTCCACAGATCAATGGAACAGAATTGAAAGCCCAGAGATAAAACCACACATCTATGGACAGCTAATCTTCGACAAAGGAGCAGAGGGCCTACAATGGAGAAAAGAAAGTCTCTTCAACAAATGGTGCTGGGAAAACTGGACAGCCACATGCAAAAGATTGAAAATTGACCATTCTTTTTCACCACACACCAAAATAAACTCAAAATGGATCAAAGACCTAAAGATTAGGCCTGTGACAATAAGTCTTTTGGAAGAGAATATAGGCAGTACACTCTTTGACATCAGTTTCAAAAGAATCTTTTCGGACACTATAACTCCTCAGTTGAGGGAAACAATAGAAAGAATAAACAAATGGGACTTCATCAGACTAAAGAGCTTCTTCAAGGCAAGGGAAAACAGGATTGAAACAAAAAAACAGCTCACTAATTGGGAAAAAATATTTACAAGCCACTTATCTGACAAAGGGTTAATCTCCATAATAATCAAAGAACTCACACTGATTAACAACAAAAAAACAAACAACCCAATCAAAAAATGGGCTGAGGACATGAACAGACATTTCTCAAAAGAAGATATGAATATGGCCAATAGACACATGAAAAGATGTTCATCATCGCTAATCATCAGGGAAATGCAAATCAAAACTACACTAAGATATCACCTTACACCCGTTAGATTGGCAAAAACATCCAAAACCAAGAGTGACAAATGTTGGAGAGGTTGTGGAGAAAAAGGAACCCTCATACACTGTTGGTGGGAATGCAAACTGGTACAGCCACTATGGAAAACAGTATGGAGATTTCTCAAAAAGTTAAAAATAGAAATACCCTATAACCCAGCCATCCCATTACTTGGTATCTATCCTAAGAACCTGATATCAGAAATCTCAAGACTCCGTTGCACCCCTATGTTCATTGCAGCATTATTTACAATAGCCAAGACGTGGAACCAGCCTACATGCCCAGAAACTGATGATTGGATAAAGAAAATGTGGTATATATACACAGAGGAATACTACTCAGCCATAAAAAAAGACAAAATTGGCCCATTCGCAGCAACGTGGATGGACCTCGAGGGTATTAAGTTAAGCGAAATAAACCAGTCAGAGAAAGACGAACTCTATATGACTCCACTCATAGGTGGAAGTTAGTATATTGATAAGGAGATCTGATCGGTGGTTACCAGGGAAAAGGGGGGGTGGGGGGAGGGCACAGAGGGGGAAGTGGTGTACCCACAACATGACTAACAAAAATGTACAACTGAAATCTCACAAGGTTGTAATCTATCATAACATTAATAAAAATA
>NC_091848.1:2282095-2392508 GCF_037783145.1 Equus przewalskii | reverse complement strand
GAATCACAAGAAATTGAAACAGTAATTTAAAAAACCTCCCAAAAAACAGAAGTCCAGGACCAGATGGCTTTTCTGGTGAATTCTACCAAAGATTCAAAGATGATTTAATACCTATCCTTCTTGGAATATTCTGAAATGTTGAAGAAGACGAGCTGCTTTGTAACTCATACCATGAAGCCAAAATTACCCTGATACCAAAGCCAGAGAAGGACAACACAAAAAAGAAAAAATTGCAGGACAATATCACTGTTGAACATAGGTTCCAAAATTCTCAACAAAATGTTAGCAAACTGAATACAACAATACATTAAAAGGATCCTACAGCATGATCAAGGAGGGAATATTCCAGGGATGCAGGGATGGGTTTACATTCACAAACCAATCAATGTGATGGACCACATTAACAAAATGTGTAACAAAAATCACATGACTGTCTTAATAGATGCAGATGCAGAAATAGATGCATTTGACAAGATCCAACGTGAATTTTTGACAAAACTCTAAACAAAATGGGTATAGAAGGAAATTATCTCAACACAATAAAGCCCATATATGACAAACCCACAGACAACATCATAGTTAACTGTGAAAAACCGAAAGCCATTCCTCTGAGCACGGGAATAAGACAAGTGTGTCCTCTCTTGCCACTCTTATTCAAAATAGCACTGGAAGTTTGGCCAGAGCTCTTAGGCAAGAAATGAAATAAAAGGGATCCAAACTGGAAAGAAAGAAGTAAAATTAACACTGTTGCAGGTGACATGATTCTATACATAGAAAATTCTGTTAAAGCCACCAGAAAACTATGAGAAATCATCAACAAGTACAGCAAAGTTGCAGGGTACAAAATCAACATACAAAAATCAGTTGTATTTCCATACACAAATAATGAACTAGCAGGAAGAGACGTCAAGAATGCAATGTCATTTGTAATCACACACACACAAAAATAGAACACCTAGGAATAAATTTAACCAAGAAGGTGAAATACCTACACACTGAAAACTATAAGGCATTACTGAAAAAAATCAAAGAAGATGCAAAGAAATGGAATGATATTCTACACTCACAGATTAGAAGAATAAACATAGTTAAAATATTCTTATTAACTAAAACAATCTACAGATTCAATGCAATCCCAATCAGATTTACAATGACATTCTTCATGGACATACAACAAAGAATCCTAAAATCTGTATGGAATGACAAAAGACCCTGAATAACAAAAGATGTCCTGAGAAAAAAGAATAATGCTGGAGTTATGACAATCCCTCACTTCAAAATATACCTCAAAGCTATAGTAATCCAAACAGCATGGCACTCACAAAAAACCACACATGCAGATCAAAGGAATACAATTGAAAGCCCAGAAGTAAAATCACACATCAATGGACAGCTAACTACACAACAGGATAGCCACATACAAAAGAATGAAAATAGACCATTATCTTACACCACACACAAAAATTAACTCAAAATTGATTAAAGACTTGGATGTAAGAGCTGAAACCATAAAACTCCTAGAATAAAATATGGGCAGTATGCTCTTTGACGTTGATCTTAGCAGCATCTTTACAAATACAATGTCTACTCAGGCAAGGGAAACAAAAGCAGACAAAAGGGCCTACATCACACTAAAAAGCTTCTGCAAGGCAAATGAAACCATGAAGAAAACAAAAAGATAACCCAGCAAGTGGGAGAAAATATTTGCAAATCATATATCCGACAAGTATAAATAATTCATACAACTCAACAGCAGAAAAACAGCCAATCCAATTAAAACCTGGACAGAGGATATCAATAGACATTTTTCCAGATATTTAGATATACAGATATACAGATGGCCAACAGGCACATGACAAGATGTTCAACGTCATTAATTACTAGGGAAATCCAAATCAAAACTACAATGAGATATCACCTTACACCCATCAAAATGGCTATAATTAACAAGACAAAAATAACAAATGTTGGAGAGGATGTAGATAAAAGGGAACCCTCATACACTGCTGGTGGGAATGCAAACTGGTACAGCCACTATGGAAAACAATTTGGAGATTCCTCATAAAATTAGAAATATCATATGACGTATCATATCACTGCTGGATATTTGTCCAAAGAACATGAAATGAACAATTCAAAGAGGTTATGCACCCCTTTGTTCATTGCAGCATTATTCACAATAGCCAAGATGTGGAGGCAAAGCAAATGTCCACCAACTCATGAATGGATAAAGAAGACATGTATATCTATACCATGAAATACTACTCAGCCATAAAAAAGAAAAAAATGCGTTGTTTGCAACAACATGGATGGAACTTGAGGGTAATATGCTAAGTAAAATAAGCCAGACAGAAAAAGACAAATCCCATATGATTTCACTCATATGTGGAAGATAAACCCATGGATAAGGAGAACAAATTAGTGATTACCAGAGGTAAAGAGGATTGAGAAGTGGGCATAAGGAGTAAATGGACACATACATATGGTGACAGATAAAAACTAGACTATTGGTGTGAAAACGAGGCACGCTAAACAGAAACTGATCAGTAATAATATGCACCTGAAATTTATACAATATTTTAAGCCAATATGTCAACAATAAAGTAATTTTTAAATTAATAATAACACTTGGAATGAGATACAAATGTGAGGTTTCATTGTAAGAATTATTATTTCATACATACCACAACATCAGGCTGATACTTCATAAACATCAGTATTACAAATGCTCAATCCTAGAATTCTTAATGCAGACGCCTGCGTCACGTGTGAGCCATGGCTGAGCTATGCCTGAACCACATGTGAGAGTGTCCTCAACCATATGTGACCCAGACGAGTCGTGTGAGATCCACGCCTGAATTACACCCGAACCATGTGTGAGCCATGCAGGAACCACATGGGAGACACCCTTGAACCACATCTGAAGAACTGTCAAACACACATGTTCCATGCTTGAACCACGCATGGACCACAGGGGAGCCACCCATGAGACACAGCTGAGCCATGCGTGAGCCACGTGGCAGCCATGACTGAGTATGTGGGAGCCAGGTTTCAGCAACCTGTAGTCACGTGGGAGCCACCCATGTACGGCATGTGACTTCTGCGTGATCACATTTCCGTCACACATGGATACTGGGAGATGAATACCTGAGTCACGTGTCAGCCATGCCTGACACATGTGTCAGCCACACCAGAGATCTGTTTCACACATGCCAGAGTCACATTTCAGCCACACCTGAACCACCTGCCACCCATGTGTGCACCATGCACCAGCCACCCCTGAACCACATGAAGGCCATGAATGAACCATGTGTGAAGCACACCTGCGTGATGTGTCAGGCACGCCTGTGTCACGTTTCCACCTCACCTGAGTCATGTGTCAGCCACGCATGAACAACGTGTGAACCACGCCTGTGTCAAGGCTCAGCCGCGCCAAGTCATGTGCCAGCCAGGCCTGAACCAAGTGCCAGTCACTCTTGAAACACAGGTCAGCCTCCCTTGAAGCACGTGTCAGCCACACTGGCACAACTTGCCTGCCATGCCTGAACCACGTGCCACCCATGCCACAAACACATGTGAGCCATGCCTGACCAACACCACAGACATGCATGAGCCACACCTGAACCATGTGTGAGCCATGCGTGACCAAAGCCTGTATCATGTGTCAGCCACATGGGAACCAGTTCTGTGGCATGCCTGTGTCACGTGTGAGCCATGGCTGAGCTATGCCTGAACCACGTGTGAGAGTGTCCTCAACCATATGTGACCCAGACAAGTCATGTGAGATCCACGCCCGAATTACACCCGAGCCATTTGTTAGCCATGCAGCAACCACATGCGAGACACCCTAGAACCACATCTGAAGAACCTGTGAAACACACATGTTCCATGCTTGAACCACGCATGAATCACAGTGGAGCCACCCATGAGACACAGCTGAGCCATGCGTGAGCCACGTGGCAGCCATGACTGAGTTTGTGGGAGCCACGTTTCAGCAACCTGTAGTCACGTGGGAGCCACCCATGTACGGCATGTGACTCCTGCGTGATCACATTTCTGTCACACATGGATACTGGGTGATGAATGCCTGAGTCACGTGTCAGCCATGCCTGAGACATGTGTGAGCCACACCAGAGTCATGTTTCACACACACCTGAGTCATATGTGAGCCATGCCTGAACCACCTGCCACCCATGCGGGAACCCTCTACCAGCAACCCCTGAACCACAGGAAGGCCATGCATGAACCATGTGTGAAGCACACCTGCGTGATGTGTCAGGCAAGCCTGTGTCATGTGGCCGCCTCACCTGAAAACGTGTGATCCACGACTGAGTTATGTCTCAGCCATGCCAAAGTCACGTGCCAGTCAGGCCTAAACCAAGTGCCAGTGACACTTGAACCAAGGTCAGCCTGACTTGAAGGACGTGTCAGCCACACTGACACAACTTGCCTGACATGAGTGAACACGTGGTACCCATGCCAAAAACACATGTGAGACATGCTTGAGCAACACCACAGACATGCATGAGCCACACCTGAACCATGTGTGAGCCGTGCATGACCAAAGCCTGTATCATGTATCAGCCACATGGGAGCCAGTTTTGTGGCACGCCTGCATCACATGTGAGCCATGGCTGAGCTATGCGTGAACCACGTGTGAGAGTGTCCTCAACCATATGTGACCCAGACGAGTTGTGTGAGATCCAATCAGGAATTACACCCGAACCATGTGTGAGCCATGCAGGAACCACATGGGAGACACCCTTGAACCACATCTGAAGAACCTGTGGAACACACATGTTCCATGCTTGAACCACGCATGAACCACAGGGGAGCCACCCATGAGACACAGCTGAGCCATGCGTGAGCCACATGGCAGCCATGACTGAGTATGTGGGAGCCACGTTTCAGCAATCTGTAGTCACGTGAGAGACACCCATGTACGGCATGCGACTCCACCATGATCACATTTCCATCACACACGGATCCTGGGTGATGAATGCCTGAATCACATGTCAGCCTCACCGGAGTCCTTTTTCACACATGCTGGAGTCACATTTCAGCCACGCCTGAACCACCTGCCACCCATGCATGCACCATGCACCAGCCATCCCTGAACCACAGGAAGGCCATGCATGACCCATGTGTGAACCACACATGTGTGACGTGTCAGGCATGCCTGTGTCACGTTTCCACCTCACCTGAGTCATGTGTCAGCCATGACTGAACAACGTGTGAACCACGCCTGTGTCAAGGCTCAGTCACGCCAAGTCACGTGCCAGCCAGGCCTGAACCAAGTGCCTTGTGCCTCCTACCTCTAGAGGAATGGAGGGCACGGCCGAGAGTAAAGGGCCTTTCTGACATTGGTGCTTTCTGACACTCCACCAACCATTGCTCAAGGGCACTTGGTTAAAAGCCTATTGTCTGTCTCCTCCTCTGCATGTGGAACCACAATCACCCGGTCCTCGTCCCCATAGCTCAAGGGGTAGATGTAGGCATTTCGTCTGAGCCGGGTTGGCAAGGTGGAAATGCGGCTGATGCAGATGTTGCAGATTGGCGAGTTAAGGGCTGAAAAGAAAAGGCGTTCATCTGCCTTTGGATGAGATGTTCCCAGGACGCTGTAAGAGCACTGTGGAATGCGAGTGCTTTCCCAGCTTCCTAAAGAGCTGGAAGCAGGACAGTTTATGGCTTGTCTCCAATTGAAGGATGGAGGCAGTGTTTTGTGCCTTCCACCTCTAGAGCAATGGAGGGCACGGCTGAGAGCAAAGAGCCCTTTCTGACATAGGTGCATTCTGACACTCTCTGCAGCAGTGCACAATGGCGATTTGTAAACAGCCTATTGTCAGACATCTATGGACAGCTAATCTTCAACAAAGGAGCAGAGGGCCTACAATGGAGAAAATAAAGTCTCTTTAACATATGGTGTTGTGAAAACTGGACAGCCACATGTAAAAGATTGAAAATTGACCATTCTTTTTCACCACACACCAAAATAAACTCAAAATGGATCAAAGACCTAAAGATTAGGCCTGAAACAATAAGTCTTCTGGAAGAGAATATAGGCAGTATACTCTTTGACATCAGTTTCAAAAGAATCTTTTCAGACACTACATCTCCTCAGTTGATGAAACAATAGAAAGAATAAACAAATGGGACTTCATCAGACTAAAGAGCTTCTTCAAGTCAAGGGAAAACAGGATTGAACCAAGAAAACAGCCCACTAATTGGGAAAAAATATTTACAAGCCACTTATCCGACAAAGGGTTAATCTCCATAATATGCAAAGAACTCACATGGCTCAACAACAAAAAAACAAACAACCCGATCAAAAAATGGGCAGAGGACATGAACAGACATTTCTCAAAACAAGATGTGAATATGGCCAATAGACACATGAAAAGATGTTCATCATCGCTAATCATCAGGGAAATGCAAATCAAAACTATACTCAGATATCACCTTACACCCGTTAGATTGGCAAAAATATCCAAAACCAAGAGCGACAAATGTTGGAGAGGTTGTGGAGAAAAAGGAACCCTCATACACTGTTGGTAGGAATGCAAACTGGTACAGCAAATATGGAAAACAGTATGGAGATTTCTCAAAAAGTTAAAAATTGAAATACCCTATGACCCAGCCATCCCATTACTAGGTATCTATCCTAAGAACCTGAAATCAGAAATCCCGAGTCCCTTGCACCCCTATGTTCATCGCAGCATTATTTACAATAGCTAAGACGTGGAACCAACCTACATGCCCAGAAACTGATGATTGGATAAAGAAGATGTGGTATATATACACAATGGAATACTACTCAGCCATAAGAAAAGACAAAATTGGCCCATTCACAGCAATGTGGATGGACCTTGAGAGTATTATGTTAAGCGAAATAAGCCAGTCAGAGAAAGATGAACTCTATATGACTCCACTCATAGATGGAAGTTAGTATATTGACAAGGAGATCTGATCAGTGGTTACCAGGGAAAAGGGGGGATGGGGGGAGGGCACAAAGGGGGAAGTGGTGTACCCACAACATGACTAACAAAAATGTACAACTGAAATCTCACAAGGTTGTAATCTATCATAATATTAATTTTTAAAAAAGTAGAAAACTACAGCAGAACCCTCTTATCCACGAGAGATACATTCCAAGACCCCCAGTGGATGCCTGAAACCACAGATAGTACTCAACCCTATACATAATATGTTTTTTCCTATACACACATACCTTTGATAAAGTTTAATTTATAAATTAGGCACTGTAAGAGGTTAACAACAATAACTGATAATAAAATAGAACAATTATAACAATATACTGTAATAAAAATTACCATAGATCTCAGCAACTTCAGCATAAGATTTTTTTCTTTCCTTATTAAGTCAAGAACTTTCACCTGTTCACTTAAAGGAAGCCCTTTATGGCTTCTCTTTGGCATATCCAAATTGCCAACATCACTGCTCTTGTGCTTTGGGGCCATTACCAAGTAAAATAAGGGTTACTTGAACATAAATACTGTGACTCCACAATAGTTGGTCTGATAATGGAAAAGGCTACTAAGTGACTAAGGGAAGGATAGTGTATGCCATGTGGACACCCTCGACAAAAGGATGATTCATGGTGTGGGTGGGTCAGAGCCGGGCAGGGCAAGATTTCATCATGCTACTCAGAACAGCATACAATTTAAGACTTATAAATTGTTTATTTCTGGAATTTTCTATCTAATGTTTTCAAACCACAGTTGACCACAGGCAAGTGAGACTATGGAATGTGAAAGTGTGGATGAGGGGGTATTACTATACTGGAAATATTGATCTCTGAAAATATCAGAGAAGGAGTAATTAATATCTTATATTGAGAAAGAGTTAATTAAAACCTTTCTAGGCCCCCAAATCCATAACTCCAATCTTATCATGAAAAAAAACAGACACATTTCAGTTGAGGGGCATCCTATATTATACCTGACCAGTACTGCTCAAAACTGTCAATGTCATACAAAAACATGGAACATATGAGCAACTGTCACAACCAGGAGAAACAAAGGAGATAAAATGTAATTTGTTTTACAAAATGTAAAATTATATATAATGTGGTATCCAGGATGGGATCCTGGAATAGAAAAAAGGATATAAGGTAAAATCTAAGGAAATCTGAATTAACTATGTACTTTGTTACTAATAATGTATCAATATTGGTTCATTAATTGTAGCAAATGTACCATACTATGGAAAGATATTAATAATAGGAGAAATTGTGCAGGAGGGTATATGAGAACTCTGTACTATTTGCTCAATTATTCTGTAAATCTAAAAATGTTCCCCAAATAAATCTATTAATAAATAGAAAAAAAAAGCCTATTGTCTGCTTCTCCTAAGCATGTGGAAGCACAATCATCTGGGCCTCGTCCCCGTTGCTGAAGGGGAAGATGTAGGCATTTCGTCGGAGCCGATTTTTCAAGGTGGAAATCTTGCAGAAGCAGAAGTTCAAAATCAGCGAGTTAAGCACTGAAAAGAAACGGTATATCAGCTGTCTTTGTATTATATGTTGCCAGGACACAGAAAGAGCACTGTTGAAAGCAAGTTCTTTCTCAGCTTCCTAAAGAGATGGAAGGAAGATGGTCTGTGGCTTGTCGCCCCTTGAGGGGTGGAGCAAGTGCATTGTGCATTCCACGTCTAGAGCAATGGAGGGCACGGCTGAGAGCAAAGGGGTCTGTCTGACATAGGTGCTTTCCAACACTCTCTCCACCAGTGCACAATGGTGGTTGGAGAAAGGCGTACAGTCTATCGCCTCCTAATCACGTGGACGCTCAATCATTTGGGACTCAGCCCAGTTGCGTAAGGGGAAGATGTAGGCATTTCGTCGGAGCCGGGTTGGCAAGGTGGAATTGCGGCAGAAGCAGAAGTCCGAAAGCGGCGAGTTAAGGGCTGGGAAGAAATGGCGTTTGAGCTGCCTTTGTATTAGAGTTTCCCCGTATGCTGTGACAGGACTGTGGAAAGCGAGTTCTTTCTCAGCTTCCTAAAGAGCTGGAGGTAAGACAGTTTATGGCTTGTCTCCCATTGAAGGATGGAGGCAGTGCTTTGTTCCTTCCACCTCTAGAGCAATGGAGGGCACGGCTGAGAGCAAAGGGAGCTTTCTGCCATAGGTGCTTTCTGATACGCTTCAGGGGTGGTGCCAGTGCCTTCTACCTCCTTCCTGTAGAGGAATGGAGGGCACGGCCGAGAGTAAAGGGCCTTTCTGACATTGGTGCTTTCTGACACTCTCCCAACCATTGCTCAAGGGCGCTTGGTTAAAAGTCTATTGTCTGTCTCCTCCTCAGCATGTGGAAGCACAATCATCTGGGCCTCGTCCCCGTTGCTGAAAGCGAAGATGTAGGCATTTCGTCTGAGCCGCGTAGGCAAGGTGGAAATGCTGCATATGCAGATGTTGCAGGTTGGCGAGTAAAGGGCTGAAAAGAAACGGCATTCAGCTGCCTTTGGATGAGATGTTCCCAGGACTGTAAGAGCACTGTGGAATGCGAGTGCTTTCCCAGCTTCCTAAAGAGCTGGAAGCAGGACAGTTTATGGCTTGTCTCCCATTGAAGGATGGAGGCAGTGCTTTGTGCCTTCCACCTCTAGAGCAATGGAGGGCACGGCTGAGAGCAAAGGGGTCTTTCTGACATAGGTGCATCCTCCACATTTCCAACCCGGCTCAGATGAAATGCCTACATCTTCCCCTTAATCAACTGGGCTGAGTCCCAAATGATTGTGCTTCCACATTCTTAGGAGGAGCAGACAATAGGCATTTTACAAACCGCCATTGTGCACTGGTGCAGAGAGTGTCAGAATGCACCTATGTCAGAAAGGCCCCTTTACTCTCATCTGTGCCCTCCATTGCTCTAGAGGTGGAAGGCAGAAGGCACTGGCTCTGGATCCACCCCTCAATGGGAGACAAACCACATATTGTCTTGCTTCCAGCTCTTGAGGAAGCTGAGAAAGAACTTGCTTTCCACAGTGCCCCTACAGCGTCCTGGGAACATCTCATACAAAGACAGCTGAACGCCATTTCTTTTCAGCACTTCACTCTCCGGTCTGGAACATCTGCATCCTCCACATTTCCACCTTGTCAACCCGGCTCAGACGAAATACCTACATCTTCCTCTTCAGCAATGGGGACAAGGCCCGAATGATTGTGGTTCCACATGCTGAGGAGGAGAGAGACAATAGGCTTTTAACCAACCGCTGTTGTGCATTGGTGCAGAGAGTGTCCGAATGCACCTATGTCAGAAAGGGCTCTTTGCTCTCAGCCGTGCCCTCCATTGCTCTAGAGGTGGAAGGCACAAAGCACTGCCTCCATCCTTCAATGGGAGACAAGCCATAAACTGTCCTGCTTCCAGCTCTTTAGGAAGCTGGGAAAGCACTCGCATTCCACAGTGCTCTTACAGCGTCCTGGGAACATCTCAACCAAAGGCAGCTGAATGCCGTTTCTTTTCAGCCCTTAACTCTCCAATGTGCAACATATGCATCTGCCACATTTCCACCTTGCCAAGCCGGGTCAGACGAAATGCCTACATCTTCCCCCTGAGCAACAGGGACAAGCCCGGATGATTGTGGTTCCACATGCTGAGGAGGAGACAGACAATAGGCTTTTAACCAAGTGCCCTTGAGCAATGGTTGGTGGAGTGTCAGAAAGCACCAAATGCAGAAAGGCCGCTTTACTCTCAGCCGTGCCCTCCATTGCTCTAGAGGTGGAAGGCACAAAGCACTGCCTCCATCCTTCAATTGGAAACAAGCCAAGAACTGTCTTGCTTCCATCTCTTTAGGAAGCTGAGAAAGAACTCGATTTCCACAGTGCAGTTAGAGCATACCAGGAACCTCTCATACAAAGGAAGCTCAAACGGTATTTTTTCCCAGCCCTTAACTTGCAGCTTTAGAACATCTGCTTATGACGCAATTCCACCTTGACAACCCGGCTCAGATGAAATGCCTACATCTTCCCATTCAGCAACGCGGACAAGGCCCAGATGATTGTGCTTCCACATGTTTAGGAGGAGCAGAAAATAGGCTTTTTACAAACCGCCATTGTGCACTGGTGTAGAGAGTGTCAGAACGCACCTATGTCAGAAAGGCCCCTTTGCTCTCATCTGTGCCCTCCATTGCTCTAGAGGTAGAAGGCAGAAGGCACTGGCTCTGGATCCACCCCTCAATGGGAGACAAACCACATATTGTCTTGCTTCCAGCTCTTTAGGAAGCTGAAAAAGCACTCGCTTTCCACAGTGCTCTTACAGCGTCCTGGGAACATCTCATACAAAGACAGCTGAACACTGTTTATTTTCAGCACTTCACTCGCCGGTCTGAAACATCTGCATCCTCCACATTTCCACCTTGCCAACAAGGCTCAAACGAAATGCCTACATCTTCCACTTGAGCAATGGGGACGAGGCCCAATTGATTTTGGTTCCACATGCTTAGGAAGAGAGAGACAATAGGCTTTTAACCAACCGCTGTTGTGCAATGGTTGGGAGAGTGTCAGAAAGCACCAATGGCAGAAAGGGCCCTTTACTCTCAGCTGTGCCCTCCATTGCTCTAGAGGTGGAAGGAACAAAGCACTGCCTCCATCCTTCAATGGGAAACAAGCCATAAACTGTCTTGCTTCCAGCTCTTTAGGAAGCTGAGACAGAACTTGCTTTCCACAGTCCTGTCACAGCATACGGGGAAACTCTCATACCAAGGCAGCTCAAACGCCATTTCTTCCCAGCCCTTAACTCGCCACTTTTGGACTTCTGCTTCTGCCGCAATTCCACCTTGCCTACCCAGCTCAGACGAAATGCCTACATCTTCCCCTTACGCAACTGGGCTGAGTCCCAAATGATTGAGCGTCAATGTGATTAGGAGGTGATACACTGTACGCCTTTTTCCAGCCACCATTGTGCACTGGTGGAGAGAGTGTCAGAAAGCACCAATCAGAAAGACCCCTTTGCTCTCAGCCGTGCCCTCCATTGCTCTAGACGTGGAATGTACAATGCACTTGCTCCACCCCTCAAGGGGTGACAAGCCACAGACCATCTTCCTTCCATCTCTTTAGGAAGCTGAGAAAGAACTCGCTTTCAACAGTTCCCTTACAGCGTCCAGGGAATATCTCATACAAAGGCAGCTGAAACACCTTTTCTTTTCAGCCCTTAACTCGCCGATTTGGAACTTCTGCTTCTGCCAGATTTCCACCTTGAAAAACTGGCTCAGACGAAATGCCTACATCTTCCCCTTCAGCAATGGGGACGAGGCCTGTATGACTGTGCTTCCACATGCTTAGGAGGAGACAGACAATAGGCTTTTTACACATCACCATTGTGCACTTGTGGAAAGACTGTCAGAAAACATCTATGTCAGAAATGTTCCTTTGATCTCAGCTGTGCCCTGAATTTCTCTAGAGGAGGAAGGCACAATGCACTGGCTCTGGCTCCACCCCTCAATGGCAGAGGAACCACAAACCTTCACAAAGCACTGCCTCCATTGTTCAATGGGAGACAAGCCATAAACTGTCTTGCCTCCAGCTCTTTAGGAAGCTGACAAACAACTCGCTTCCACAGTCCTGTTACAGCATACCAGGAACTTCTCATACAAAGGCAGCTCAAATGGCATTTCTTCCCAGCCCTTAACTCACAGCTTTAGAACTTCTGCTTCTGCCGCAATTCCACCTTACCAACCCGGCTCAGATGAAATGCCTACATCTTCCCCTTAAGCCTCTGGGCTGAGTCCCAAATGATTGTGCTACCATGTGCTTAGCAGGAGATAGACAATACGCTTGTCACCAACCACAGTTGAGCACTGGTGGAGAGAGTGTCGGAAAGCACCTATGTCAGAAAGGCCCCTTTCCTCTCAGCCTTTCCCTCCATTGCTCTAGACGTCGAAGGCACAATGCACTGGCTCCACCCCTCAAGGGGCGACAAGCCACAAACCATCTTTCTTCCATCTCTTTAGGAAGCTGAGAACAAACTCACCTGACGTATAAAAAGGAATCATGCCCCTTAGATGCCAGAAAACCCCAGGAGACATGCCAAATACACCCTCCGCACACTCTCAAACCACCACACATTCGTGCCAGAACGACCAAACAGGCACACCAGAAGCACCCACGTTGCATGCCAGAACCACCTGTAACCACCTGCTGGACACAGTGGAACAATGATTCCGACACTGCAGAACCATCTCTTCAACATGCCAGCTGCACACAACAGACACGACGGAACCAGCTTCCAAACAAAGCACAACCACATGCCAGACACATTGGAAACACCTGTTGGATATCCCACAAACAGGTGCCAGAAACACTGAAACCACCTGTGGAGTATGTCACAACCAGGGGCCAGAAATGCCACAAACACCTGTTTTACAAGCCAGAGCCACGAAACCAAAATGCCGGAAAGACCTGCCGGACATGCCAAAATAAGCTGCCAGTTACACCGGAACCACTAGGCGGACACTCATGAATCACCTGCCGGGCATGCCAGAACCACCTCTCAAAAGTGACAGAACCACATTCTGGACACGCTGGGACAACCTCCCAGACAGCCAGGAACCACCTTCCAGAAACGCCAGAACCACCTGCTGAGCATGCTGGAACCACCTGCTCGACTCGCCGGAACCACCTGCCGGACATGCCAAAATCATCTCCCAGTTACGCCAGAACCACTTGGTGGACACTCCAGAATCACCTGCCTGGCAGGTCGGAACCACCTCTCAGAGATGACAGAACCACGTGCCAGACATGCCAGAACCACCTCCCGGCCAGACCGTAACCACCTTCCGGAAACGCCTGAACCACATGCCGAGCATGCCAGAACAACCTGCCGGACATGCCAAAATCCTCTCCCGGTTATGCCAGAAACACGTGGCGGACTCTCTGGAATCACCAGCCGGGAGTGCGGGAACCACCTCTCAGACAGAGCGGAACCACCTACCGGACACTCTTGAACCACCTGCCAAGCACGCCGGAACCACCTGCTCCACTCGCCGGAACCACCTGCTGGACATGCTTAAATCAACTGCCAGCTACGCCAGAACCACATGGTAGACAGTCCGGAATCACATGCCGGGCTTTCTGGAATCACCTCTCAGACGTGCCAGACCCACGTGCCGGACACTCAGGAAGCACCACCCGGACAGACCAGTACCACCTGCCGGGGTCGCCTGAACGAACTGATGAGCATGCTGGAACATCCAGCTAGACTCGCCGGAACCACCTGCCAGACATGCCAAAATCTCCTGCCGGCTACGCCAAAACCACTTGGCGGAAACTCCGTAATCACCTGCCGGGCATTCCGGAACCACCTCTCAGACGTGCCAGGACCACGTGCCTGACACGCCGGAACCACCTTCCGGAAAGTCCGGAACCACCTTCTAGACATGCCAAAATCACCTGCCGACTACGCCAGAACCACGTGGCGAACACTCTGGAATGACCTGCTTGGCATGCCTGCACCACTTCTGAGACGTGCCAGAACCACATGCTGGACACGCCAGAACCATCTCCCGGACAGACCGGAACCACATGCAGGACACGCCAAAATCACCGGCCGGCTACTTCAGAACCACTAGCCAGACACTCCAGAATCACCTGCCGGCCATGCTGGAACCACCTCTCAGACGTACGAGAACCACATGCCAGACATGCCGGAGCCACCTCCCGGACAGACCGGAACCACTTTCCAAGCAGGCCAGGACAACCTGCTCCACTTGCCAGAACCACCTGCCGGACACGCCAAAGTGACCTGCCGCCAACACCAGAACCACGTGGCAGAAAGTCCGGAATCACCTGCCAGGCATCCCATAATGACATCTAAGGCGTGACAGAACCATGTGCCAGACATGCCTAAACCACCTACAGGACAGACGAGAACCACCTGCACGACACGCCTGAACCACCTGCCGAGCATGCCAGAACTGCCTAATTCACTCACCGGAACCACCTGCCGGACACGCCAAAATCACCTGCCGGCTACACCAGAACCACTTGGTGGACACTCCGGAATCACCTGCCGGTGATGCCGGAACCACGTCTCAATGTGCCAGAACCACGTGCCGGACGCGCCGGAACCACCTCCTGGACAGACCGGAGCCATCTGCCGGACATGCCTGAACCACCTGCTGGGAACGCCGGAACCACCTGCTCGAGATGCCAGAACACCTGCCGGACACACCAAAATCACCTGCCGGCTGTGCCAGAACCACATGGCGCACAGTCCGGAATCACATGCAGGGCATGCCATAACCACCTCTCAGCCATGCCATAACCACGTGCCCGACATGCCGTAACCACCTGCCAAGCACGCCGTTACCACCTCCCGGATCGTCCAGAACCACCTGCCAGACACGCCTGAAGCACCTGCTGAGCACGCCGGAACCACCTGCTTGACTTGCCGGAACCACCTGCAGGACACTCCAAAATCACCTGCCGGCTATGCCAGAACCACTTGGCGGAAACTCCGCAATCACCTGCCGGGCATGCCAGAACCACCTCTCAGAGGTGCCAGAACCCAGTGCCGGACACGCCGGAACCACCTCCCAGACAGTCCGGAATCACCTGCAGGACATTCCTGAACCATCTGACGAGCACACTGGAACATCCTTCTCGACTCACCGGAACCACATGCCAGACACACCTGAACCACCTGCTGAGCATGCTGGAATCTCCTGCTTCACTTGCTGGAACCACCTGCCAGACAAGCCAAAATATCCTGCCGACTACACCAGAAACACTTGGCGGAAACTCCGGAATCACCTGCTGGGTATGCCGGAACCACCTCTCAGCCGTGCCATAACCACGTGCCGGGCATGCCGTAACCACCTGCCGAGCACGCGGTTACCACCTCCCGGACAGACCGGAACCACCTGCCGGTCACACCTGAAGCACCTGCCGAGCATGCTGGAGCCACCTGCATGACTCGCCGGAACCACCTTCCGGACACACCAAAATCACCTGCCAGCTACTTAAGAACCACTTGCCGGACACTCTGGAATCACCTGCTGGGTATGCTGGAACGACATGCCGGACACGCCGGAACCACCTGCTCGACTCGCCAGAACAACCTGCCAGACATGCCAAAATCACCTGCCAGCTATGCCAGAACCACTTGGCGGACACTGTGGAATCACCTGCTGGTCATGCAGGAATCACCTCTCAGACGTGCCAAAACCACGTGCCGGACACACTGGTACCACCTCCAGGACAGACCGGTACCACTTTCCGAGCATGCCAGAACAACCTGCTCCACTTGCCGGAACCACCTGCCGGACACGCCAAAGTGACCTGCCGGCAACGCCAGAACCAAGTGGCGGACAGTCCGGAATCACCTGTCGGGCATCCCGGGACCACATCTAAGCCGTGACAGAACCACGTGCAGGACACGCCTAAACCACCTACAGGAAGGACCAGAACCACCTGCATGACACGCCGGAACCACCTGTCGAGAACGCCGGAACCAGCTGCTCAACTCACCGTAACCACATGCCGGACACGCCAAAATCTCATGCTGACTACGCCAGAAACACTTGGCGGAAAATCCGGAACCACCTGCCGAACACGCTGGAACCTCCTGCTTCACTCACCACAACCACCTGCCGGACACACCAAAATCTCATGCTGACTACGCCAGAAACACTTGGCTGAAAATCCAGAACCACCTGCTGGGCATGCCGGAACCACCTCTCAGATGTGCGAGAACCAGGTGCCAGACACGCCGGAACCACCTCCCGGAAACACCGGAACCACCTTCTAGACACACCAAAATCACCTGCCAGTACGCCAGAACCACTTGGCGGACACTCTGAAATCACCAGCTGGGCATGCTGTAACCACCTCTCAGACGTGCCAGAACCACGTGCCGGACACGGCGGAACCACCTCCAGACAGACCGGAATCACCTGCCGCACATGCCTGAACCACCTGCCGAGCACGCCAGAACCACCTGATCCACTCGCCAGAACCACCTGCCGGACACGCCAAAATAACCTGCCAGCTATGCCAGAAGCACGTGGCGGAGAGTCCAGAATGACCTGCCCATTGTTCCAGAAACACCTTCAGACATGCCAGAGCCATGTGCTGGACATGCCGGAACCAACTCCCGGACAGATCGGAACCACCTTCCAGAAATGCCTGAACCACGTGCTGAGCACGCATGAACCACCTGCCGGACACGCCAAAATCCTCTCGCGGTTATGCCAGAAACATGTGGCAGACACTCTGGAATCACCAGCCGGGCATGCCGGAACCACCTCTCAGACGTGCCAGAACCACGTGCCAGACACGCCGGAACTACCTTGCCAACAGACCAGAACCTGATGCCCAGCACACCGGAACCACCTGCTCGACTCGTCGGAACCAAGGGCCGGACACACCAAAATCACCTGCTGGCTAGGCAAGAACCACTAGGCGGACACAATGGAATCACCTGCCGGTCATGCCGGAGCCACGTCTCAGATGTGCCAGAACCACGTGCCGGACACGCTGGAACCACCTCCTGGACAGACCGGAAACTCCTGCCGAAAATGCCGAAACCACCCGCTCAAATCGCCGGAACCACCTGCCAGACATGCCAACATCACCTGCCTGCTATGCCAGAACCACTTTTCGGACACTCTGGTATCACTTGCCGGGCATGAAGGAACCAACTCTCAGACGTGCCAGAACCACGTGCCGGACAGGCTGGAACCACCTCCAGACACACCAGAACCACCTGCAGCTCATGCCTGAACCATCTGTCCAGCATGCCGGAACCACCTGCTCCACTCGCTGGAACCACCAGCTGGACTCGCCAAAGTCACCTGCCGGCTACACCAGAAGCACGTGGGGGACAGTCCAGAATCACCTGCCCGGCATGCCGGAACCACCTTCAGACATGCCAGATCCACGTGCCAGACATGCCGGAACCACCTCCGAGACAGAGCAGAACGAACTGCTGAACATGCCTGAACCACCTGCCAAGTACGCCGGAACTCCTGCTCGACTCACCTGAACCGTCTGCCGGATGCGCCAAAATCAGCTGCCAGCTACGCCAGAACCACTTGGCGGTCACTCCGGAATCACCTGCCAGGCATGCCAGAACCACCTCTCAAATGAGCCAGGACCACGTGCCGGACACACCGGAACCACCTGCCGAGCATGCCGGAACCACCAGCTCGACTCGCCGGAACCACCTGCCGAACATGCAAGAACCACCTGCCGGACACACCAAAATCATCTCCCAGTTACACTAGAGTCACTTGTCACACACTCCAGGATCACCTGCCTGGCAGGCCGGAACCACCTCTCAGACGTGACAGAACCACGTGCCGAACACGCCAGAACTACCTCCCGGACAGACTGGAACCACCATGCGGACACGCCTGAACCTCCTGCCAAGCACACCGAAACCACCTGCTCGACTCGTCGGAATCACCTACCTGACATGCCAAACTCACCTGCCGGCTATGCGAGAACCACTTGGCGGTCACTCTGGAATCATCTGCCGGGCATGCCAGAACCACGTCTCAAATGACCCAGGACCACATGCCAGACACGCCGGAACCACATCCTGGAGAGACCAGAACCACCTGCCAAAAATGCCGAAACCACCTTCTTGACTCGCCGGAACCACCTGATGGACATGCCAAGTTTACCTACCGGCTGTGTCAGAACCACTTTTCGGACACTCTGGAATCACCTGCCGGACATGAAGGAACCACCTCACAGACGTGCCAGAACCACGTGCCGGACACGCTGGAACCACCTCCAGACAGACCGGAATCACCTGCCGCGCACGCCTGAACCACCTGCCGAGCACACTGGAACCACCTGATCCACTCGCCAGAACCACCTGCCGGACACACCAAAATCACCTGCCAGCTACGCCAGAAGCACATGGCGGACAGTCCAGAATGACCTGCCCGTCGTTCCGGAAACACCTTGAGACATGCCAGAACCACATGCCGGACACGCCAGAACCACCTCCCGGACAGACCGGAACCACCTTCCAGAAACGCCTGAACCACCTGCCGAGCACGCCCGAACCACCTGCTCGACTCACCGGAATCACCTGCCTGACACGACAAAATCACCTGCCAGGTATGCCAGAACCACTTGGCGGACAGTCCCGAATCAGCTCCCGGGCATGCCAGAACCACCACTCAGACGTGCCAGAACCACATGCCAGACTCCCAGGAACCACCTGCCGAACACGCCAGGACCGCCTGCCGGACACACCAAAATCCTCTCCCAGTTATGCCAGAAACACGTGGCGGACTCTCTGGAATCAACAGCCGGGAGTGTGGGAACCACCTCTCAGACAGAGCGGAACCACCTGCCAGACACACCTGAACAACCTGCAGAGCACACCGGAACCACCTGCTCCACTCGCCGGAACCACCTTCCGGACACGCTAAAATCACCTGCAGGCTACGTCAGAACCACATGATAGACCGGAATCACCTGCCAGGCTTGCCGGAACCACTTCTCAGACATGCCGAACCACGTGCCGGACACTCAGGAAGCACCTCCCGGACAGACCGGAACCACCTGCCGGAGACGCCTGAACCACCTGCCAAGCACGTCAGAACCACCTGGTCGACTCGCCGGAACCACCTTCCGGACACGCCAAAATCACCTGCTGGCTACGCCAGAACCATGTGGCGATCACTCTGGAATCACCTGCCGGGCATACCAGAACCACCTCTAAGACGTGACAGAACCACGTGCCGGACACGCCTAAACCACCTAAAGGACAGAGCAGAACCACCTGCATGACACGCCTGAACCACCTGTCGAGAACGCCGGAACCACCAGCTTGACTCGCAGTAACCATGTGCCAGACACGCCGAAACCACATCCCGGACAGACTGGAACCACCTGCAGGAGACGCCTGAACCACCTGCCGAGAACGCCGGAACCACCTGCTCGACTTGCTGGAACCACCTCCCGGACAGACCAGAACCACCTGCCTGACACGCCGGAACCACCCGCCGGACACACCTGAACCACCGGCTGAGCACGCCGGAACCACCTGCTCGACTCGCTGGAACCACCTTCTGGACACACTAAAATCACCTGCCGGCTATGCCAGAACCACGTGGTAGACAGTCCAGAATCACCTGCCGGGCTTGCCGGAACCACCTCTCAGACGTGCCACAACCACGTGCCGGACACTCAGGAAGCACCTCCCAGACAGACCGGAACCACCTGCCGGAGACACCTGAACCACCTGCCAAGCACGTCAGAACCACCTGGTCAAATCGCCGGAACCACCTGAAGGACAAGCCAAAATCAGCTGCCGGCTATGCCAGAACCACGTGGCGGATAGTCCGGATTCACCTGCCAGACAGACTGGAACCACCTGCTGAGCACGCCAGAACCACCTGCCTCACTCGCCGGAACCACCTGCTGGACACGCCAAAATCACCTGCCGGCTATGCCAGAACCACGAGGACAATCCAGAATCATCTGCTGGGCATGCCGGAACCAGCTTTCAGACAGGCCAGAACCACCCTCCGGAAATGCCTGAACCACCTGCTGAGTACACCAGAACCACCTGCTTGACTCGCCACAACCACCTGCTGGCTACGCCAAAATCACCTGCCGGCTACGCCAGAACCACTTGGCAGACAGTGCTGAATCACCTGCCGGGCATGCAGGAACCACCTCTCATATGTGCCAGAACCACGTGCCGGACGTGCCAGTACCACCCCCTGGACAGACCGGAACCACTTTCCAAGCATGCCAGAACAACCTGCTCCACTTGCCGGAACCACCTGCCGGACACGCCAAAATCACCTGCTGGCTACGCCAGAACCATGTGGCGAACACTCTGGAATCACCTGCCGGGCATTCCAGAACCACCTCTAAGACGTGACAGAACCACATGCCGGACACGCCTAAACCACCTAAAGGACAGAGCAGAACCACCTGCATGACACGCCTGAACCACCTGTCGAGAACGCCGGAACCACCAGCTTGACTCGCAGTAACCACGTGCCAGACACGCCAAAACCACATCCCGGACAGACTGGAACCACCTGCAGGAGACGCCTGAACCACCTGCCGAGAACGCCGGAACCACCTGCTCGACTTGCCGGAACCACCTCCCGGACTCGCCAAAATCACCTGCCGGCTAATCAGAGCCACTTGCAGGACACTCCGGTATCACCTGCCAGACACGTCGGAACCACCTTCTGGACAGACCAGAACCACCTGCCGGAGACGCCTGACCACCTGCAGAGCACGCCGGAAACCCCTGCTCCACTCGCCGGAACCACCTGCCAAACACGCCAAAATCACGTGCCGGCTAAGCAAGAACCACGTGGCGAACTCTCCAGAATCACCTGCTGGTCATGCCGGCACCACCTCTCAGACGTGCCAGAACCACGTGCCAGACACGCCAGAACCACCTCCTGGACAGACCGGAACCACCTTCCGGACATGCCTGAACCACCTTCCAAGCACGCCGGAACCACTTGCTTGACTCGCCGGAATCACATGAATGACATGCCAAAATCCTCTCCCGGTTACACCAGAAACACGTGGCGGACACTCCGGAATCACCAGCCAGGCATGCCGAAACCACTTCTCAGACATGGCACTACCACGTGCTGGACACACTGGAACCACCTCCCGGACAGACCGGAACCAACTGCCGAGCACGCCAGAACCACCTGCCGACCACGCCGGAACCACCTGCTCCACTCGAAAAAATCACCTGCCTGACACGCCAGAATCACCTGCTGGCTATGCCAGGACCACTTTGTGGAGAGTCCAGAAAGACCTGCCGGGCATGCCAGAACCAACAGTCAGACGTGCCAGAACCACGTGCCGGACTCGCCAGAACCACCTCCCGGACAGACCGGAACCACCTTCCGGACATGCCTGAACCACCTTCCAAGCACGCCAGAACCACTTGCTCGACTCGCCGGAATCACCTGAATGACATGCCAAAATCCTCTCCCGGTTACACCAGAAACACATGGCGGACACTCCGGAATCACCAGCTGGGCATGCCGGAACCACTTCTCAGACATGGCACTACCATGTGCCGGACACGCCGGAACCACCTCCCGTACAGACCGGAACCAATTGCCGAGCAAGCCACAACCACCTGCCAACCACGCCAGAACCACCTGCCAGACACGCCAATATCACCTGCTGGGTACACAAGAACCACTTGGCGGACAGTCTGGAATCATATGCTGGGCATGCCGGAACCACCTCTCAGACCTGCCAGAACCACGTGCTTGACACGCCGGAACCACCTGCCGAGCACCCTGGAACCACCTGCTCAATTCACCGGAACCACCTGCCGGACACGCCAAAATCACCTGCTGGCTATGCCAGAACAACTTGGCGGACACTCCGGAATCACATGCCGGGCATTCCGGCACCACATCTCAGACGTGACGGAACCACCTCTCATACGTTCCAGAAAAACGTGGGCCAGACACGACGGAACCACATCACGGACAGACCGGAACCACCTGCCGTACACGCCTGAACCACCAGCCGAGCATGGTGGAACCACATGCCGGACACGCCTGAAGAACCTACCAAGCACGCCGGAACCACCTGCACGACTCGCCTGAACCACCTGCCGGACACGCCAATATCACCTGCCGGGTCCACAAAAACCACTTGGCGGACATCCGGAATCACATGCTGGGCATGCCGGAACCACCACTCAGACGTGCCAGACCACGTGCCGGACTCACCGGAACCACCTCCTGGACATCCCCGAACCACCTGCCGGACACGCCGTAACCACCTGCCGAGCACACCGGAACCACCTGCTGGACACGCCTGAACCACCTGCTGAGCGCACCTTAACCACCTCTCGACTCGCCGGAACCACCTGCCGGACATGCCAAAATCACCTACCGGCTACACCAGAAACACTTGCTGGACACTCTGGAATCACCTTCCAGGCATGCAGAAACCACGTCTCAGACGTGCCAGAACCATGTGCTGAACACGCTGGAACCACCTCCCGGACAGACCAGAACCACCTGCCAGACACACCTGAACCACCTGCCAAGAACGCCAGAACCACCTGCTCGACTCGCCAGAACCACCTGCTGGACACGCCAAAATCACCTGCCGGCTTCTTCAGAACCACTTGCCGGACACTCCGGTATCACCTGCCCGACACGCCGGAACCACCTCCCGGACTCATGGGAACCAACTGCTGGACACGCCTGAACCACCTGCTGAGCACACCGGAAACCCCTGCTCCACTCGCCAGAAACACCTGCTGGACACGCCAAAATCACCTGCTGGTTATGCCAGAACCACAAGGACAATCCAGAATCATCTGCTGGGCTTGCCGGAACCAGCTCTCAGACGTGCCAGAACAACCCTCTGGAAACCCCTGAACCACCTGCTGAGCACGCTGGAACCACCTGCTTGACTCGCCGGAACCACGTGCCGGCTACGCCAAAATCACTGCCAGCTACACCAGAACCACTTGGCTGACAGTGCTGAATCACCTGCCGGGCATGCCGGAACCACCTCTCAGACGTGCCAGAACCACGTGCCAGACACGCCGGAACTACCTTGCCAACAGACCAGAACCTGATGCCCAGCACACCGGAACCACCTGCTCGACTCGTCGGAACCAAGGGCCGGACACACCAAAATCACCTGCTGGCTAGGCAAGAACCACTAGGCGGACACAATGGAATCACCTGCCGGTCATGCCGGAGCCACGTCTCAGATGTGCCAGAACCACGTGCCGGACACGCTGGAACCACCTCCTGGACAGACCGGAAACTCCTGCCGAAAATGCCGAAACCACCCGCTCAAATCGCCGGAACCACCTGCCAGACATGCCAACATCACCTGCCTGCTATGCCAGAACCACTTTTCGGACACTCTGGTATCACTTGCCGGGCATGAAGGAACCAACTCTCAGACGTGCCAGAACCACGTGCCGGACAGGCCGGAACCACCTCCAGACACACCAGAACCACCTGCAGCTCATGCCTGAACCATCTGTCCAGCATGCCGGAACCACCTGCTCCACTCGCTGGAACCACCAGCTGGACTCGCCAAAGTCACCTGCCGGCTACACCAGAAGCACGTGGGGGACAGTCCAGAATCACCTGCCCGGCATGCCGGAACCACCTTCAGACATGCCAGATCCACGTGCCAGACATGCCGGAACCACCTCCGAGACAGAGCAGAACGAACTGCTGAACATGCCTGAACCACCTGCCAAGTACGCCGGAACTCCTGCTCGACTCACCTGAACCGTCTGCCGGATGCGCCAAAATCAGCTGCCAGCTACGCCAGAACCACTTGGCGGTCACTCCGGAATCACCTGCCAGGCATGCCAGAACCACCTCTCAAATGAGCCAGGACCACGTGCCGGACACACCGGAACCACCTGCCGAGCATGCCGGAACCACCAGCTCGACTCGCCGGAACCACCTGCCGAACATGCAAGAACCACCTGCCGGACACACCAAAATCATCTCCCAGTTACACTAGAGTCACTTGTCACACACTCCAGGATCACCTGCCTGGCAGGCCGGAACCACCTCTCAGACGTGACAGAACCACGTGCCGAACACGCCAGAACTACCTCCCGGACAGACTGGAACCACCATGCGGACACGCCTGAACCTCCTGCCAAGCACACCGAAACCACCTGCTCGACTCGTCGGAATCACCTACCTGACATGCCAAACTCACCTGCCGGCTATGCGAGAACCACTTGGCGGTCACTCTGGAATCATCTGCCGGGCATGCCAGAACCACGTCTCAAATGACCCAGGACCACATGCCAGACACGCCGGAACCACATCCTGGAGAGACCAGAACCACCTGCCAAAAATGCCGAAACCACCTTCTTGACTCGCCGGAACCACCTGATGGACATGCCAAGTTTACCTACCGGCTGTGTCAGAACCACTTTTCGGACACTCTGGAATCACCTGCCGGACATGAAGGAACCACCTCACAGACGTGCCAGAACCACGTGCCGGACACGCTGGAACCACCTCCAGACAGACCGGAATCACCTGCCGCGCACGCCTGAACCACCTGCCGAGCACACTGGAACCACCTGATCCACTCGCCAGAACCACCTGCCGGACACACCAAAATCACCTGCCAGCTACGCCAGAAGCACATGGCGGACAGTCCAGAATGACCTGCCCGTCGTTCCGGAAACACCTTGAGACATGCCAGAACCACATGCCGGACACGCCAGAACCACCTCCCGGACAGACCGGAACCACCTTCCAGAAACGCCTGAACCACCTGCCGAGCACGCCCGAACCACCTGCTCGACTCACCGGAATCACCTGCCTGACACGACAAAATCACCTGCCAGGTATGCCAGAACCACTTGGCGGACAGTCCCGAATCAGCTCCCGGGCATGCCAGAACCACCACTCAGACGTGCCAGAACCACATGCCAGACTCCCAGGAACCACCTGCCGAACACGCCAGGACCGCCTGCCGGACACACCAAAATCCTCTCCCAGTTATGCCAGAAACACGTGGCGGACTCTCTGGAATCAACAGCCGGGAGTGTGGGAACCACCTCTCAGACAGAGCGGAACCACCTGCCAGACACACCTGAACAACCTGCAGAGCACACCGGAACCACCTGCTCCACTCGCCGGAACCACCTTCCGGACACGCTAAAATCACCTGCAGGCTACGTCAGAACCACATGATAGACCGGAATCACCTGCCAGGCTTGCCGGAACCACTTCTCAGACATGCCGAACCACGTGCCGGACACTCAGGAAGCACCTCCCGGACAGACCGGAACCACCTGCCGGAGACGCCTGAACCACCTGCCAAGCACGTCAGAACCACCTGGTCGACTCGCCGGAACCACCTTCCGGACACGCCAAAATCACCTGCTGGCTACGCCAGAACCATGTGGCGATCACTCTGGAATCACCTGCCGGGCATACCAGAACCACCTCTAAGACGTGACAGAACCACGTGCCGGACACGCCTAAACCACCTAAAGGACAGAGCAGAACCACCTGCATGACACGCCTGAACCACCTGTCGAGAACGCCGGAACCACCAGCTTGACTCGCAGTAACCATGTGCCAGACACGCCGAAACCACATCCCGGACAGACTGGAACCACCTGCAGGAGACGCCTGAACCACCTGCCGAGAACGCCGGAACCACCTGCTCGACTTGCTGGAACCACCTCCCGGACAGACCAGAACCACCTGCCTGACACGCCGGAACCACCCGCCGGACACACCTGAACCACCGGCTGAGCACGCCGGAACCACCTGCTCGACTCGCTGGAACCACCTTCTGGACACACTAAAATCACCTGCCGGCTATGCCAGAACCACGTGGTAGACAGTCCAGAATCACCTGCCGGGCTTGCCGGAACCACCTCTCAGACGTGCCACAACCACGTGCCGGACACTCAGGAAGCACCTCCCAGACAGACCGGAACCACCTGCCGGAGACACCTGAACCACCTGCCAAGCACGTCAGAACCACCTGGTCAAATCGCCGGAACCACCTGAAGGACAAGCCAAAATCAGCTGCCGGCTATGCCAGAACCACGTGGCGGATAGTCCGGATTCACCTGCCAGACAGACTGGAACCACCTGCTGAGCACGCCAGAACCACCTGCCTCACTCGCCGGAACCACCTGCTGGACACGCCAAAATCACCTGCCGGCTATGCCAGAACCACGAGGACAATCCAGAATCATCTGCTGGGCATGCCGGAACCAGCTTTCAGACAGGCCAGAACCACCCTCCGGAAATGCCTGAACCACCTGCTGAGTACACCAGAACCACCTGCTTGACTCGCCACAACCACCTGCTGGCTACGCCAAAATCACCTGCCGGCTACGCCAGAACCACTTGGCAGACAGTGCTGAATCACCTGCCGGGCATGCAGGAACCACCTCTCATATGTGCCAGAACCACGTGCCGGACGTGCCAGTACCACCCCCTGGACAGACCGGAACCACTTTCCAAGCATGCCAGAACAACCTGCTCCACTTGCCGGAACCACCTGCCGGACACGCCAAAATCACCTGCTGGCTACGCCAGAACCATGTGGCGAACACTCTGGAATCACCTGCCGGGCATTCCAGAACCACCTCTAAGACGTGACAGAACCACATGCCGGACACGCCTAAACCACCTAAAGGACAGAGCAGAACCACCTGCATGACACGCCTGAACCACCTGTCGAGAACGCCGGAACCACCAGCTTGACTCGCAGTAACCACGTGCCAGACACGCCAAAACCACATCCCGGACAGACTGGAACCACCTGCAGGAGACGCCTGAACCACCTGCCGAGAACGCCGGAACCACCTGCTCGACTTGCCGGAACCACCTCCCGGACTCGCCAAAATCACCTGCCGGCTAATCAGAGCCACTTGCAGGACACTCCGGTATCACCTGCCAGACACGTCGGAACCACCTTCTGGACAGACCAGAACCACCTGCCGGAGACGCCTGACCACCTGCAGAGCACGCCGGAAACCCCTGCTCCACTCGCCGGAACCACCTGCCAAACACGCCAAAATCACGTGCCGGCTAAGCAAGAACCACGTGGCGAACTCTCCAGAATCACCTGCTGGTCATGCCGGCACCACCTCTCAGACGTGCCAGAACCACGTGCCAGACACGCCAGAACCACCTCCTGGACAGACCGGAACCACCTTCCGGACATGCCTGAACCACCTTCCAAGCACGCCGGAACCACTTGCTTGACTCGCCGGAATCACATGAATGACATGCCAAAATCCTCTCCCGGTTACACCAGAAACACGTGGCGGACACTCCGGAATCACCAGCCAGGCATGCCGAAACCACTTCTCAGACATGGCACTACCACGTGCTGGACACACTGGAACCACCTCCCGGACAGACCGGAACCAACTGCCGAGCACGCCAGAACCACCTGCCGACCACGCCGGAACCACCTGCTCCACTCGAAAAAATCACCTGCCTGACACGCCAGAATCACCTGCTGGCTATGCCAGGACCACTTTGTGGAGAGTCCAGAAAGACCTGCCGGGCATGCCAGAACCAACAGTCAGACGTGCCAGAACCACGTGCCGGACTCGCCAGAACCACCTCCCGGACAGACCGGAACCACCTTCCGGACATGCCTGAACCACCTTCCAAGCACGCCAGAACCACTTGCTCGACTCGCCGGAATCACCTGAATGACATGCCAAAATCCTCTCCCGGTTACACCAGAAACACATGGCGGACACTCCGGAATCACCAGCTGGGCATGCCGGAACCACTTCTCAGACATGGCACTACCATGTGCCGGACACGCCGGAACCACCTCCCGTACAGACCGGAACCAATTGCCGAGCAAGCCACAACCACCTGCCAACCACGCCAGAACCACCTGCCAGACACGCCAATATCACCTGCTGGGTACACAAGAACCACTTGGCGGACAGTCTGGAATCATATGCTGGGCATGCCGGAACCACCTCTCAGACCTGCCAGAACCACGTGCTTGACACGCCGGAACCACCTGCCGAGCACCCTGGAACCACCTGCTCAATTCACCGGAACCACCTGCCGGACACGCCAAAATCACCTGCTGGCTATGCCAGAACAACTTGGCGGACACTCCGGAATCACATGCCGGGCATTCCGGCACCACATCTCAGACGTGACGGAACCACCTCTCATACGTTCCAGAAAAACGTGGGCCAGACACGACGGAACCACATCACGGACAGACCGGAACCACCTGCCGTACACGCCTGAACCACCAGCCGAGCATGGTGGAACCACATGCCGGACACGCCTGAAGAACCTACCAAGCACGCCGGAACCACCTGCACGACTCGCCTGAACCACCTGCCGGACACGCCAATATCACCTGCCGGGTCCACAAAAACCACTTGGCGGACATCCGGAATCACATGCTGGGCATGCCGGAACCACCACTCAGACGTGCCAGACCACGTGCCGGACTCACCGGAACCACCTCCTGGACATCCCCGAACCACCTGCCGGACACGCCGTAACCACCTGCCGAGCACACCGGAACCACCTGCTGGACACGCCTGAACCACCTGCTGAGCGCACCTTAACCACCTCTCGACTCGCCGGAACCACCTGCCGGACATGCCAAAATCACCTACCGGCTACACCAGAAACACTTGCTGGACACTCTGGAATCACCTTCCAGGCATGCAGAAACCACGTCTCAGACGTGCCAGAACCATGTGCTGAACACGCTGGAACCACCTCCCGGACAGACCAGAACCACCTGCCAGACACACCTGAACCACCTGCCAAGAACGCCAGAACCACCTGCTCGACTCGCCAGAACCACCTGCTGGACACGCCAAAATCACCTGCCGGCTTCTTCAGAACCACTTGCCGGACACTCCGGTATCACCTGCCCGACACGCCGGAACCACCTCCCGGACTCATGGGAACCAACTGCTGGACACGCCTGAACCACCTGCTGAGCACACCGGAAACCCCTGCTCCACTCGCCAGAAACACCTGCTGGACACGCCAAAATCACCTGCTGGTTATGCCAGAACCACAAGGACAATCCAGAATCATCTGCTGGGCTTGCCGGAACCAGCTCTCAGACGTGCCAGAACAACCCTCTGGAAACCCCTGAACCACCTGCTGAGCACGCTGGAACCACCTGCTTGACTCGCCGGAACCACGTGCCGGCTACGCCAAAATCACTGCCAGCTACACCAGAACCACTTGGCTGACAGTGCTGAATCACCTGCCGGGCATGCCGGAACCACCTCTCAGACGTGCCAGAACCACGTGCCAGACACGCCGGAACTACCTTGCCAACAGACCAGAACCTGATGCCCAGCACACCGGAACCACCTGCTCGACTCGTCGGAACCAAGGGCCGGACACACCAAAATCACCTGCTGGCTAGGGAAGAACCACTAGGCGGACACAATGGAATCACCTGCCGGTCATGCCGGAGCCACGTCTCAGATGTGCCAGAACCACGTGCCGGACACGCTGGAACCACCTCCTGGACAGACCGGAAACTCCTGCCGAAAATGCCGAAACCACCCGCTCAAATCGCCGGAACCACCTGCCAGACATGCCAACATCACCTGCCTGCTATGCCAGAACCACTTTTCGGACACTCTGGTATCACTTGCCGGGCATGAAGGAACCAACTCTCAGACGTGCCAGAACCACGTGCCGGACAGGCCGGAACCACCTCCAGACACACCAGAACCACCTGCAGCTCATGCCTGAACCATCTGTCCAGCATGCCGGAACCACCTGCTCCACTCGCTGGAACCACCAGCTGGACTCGCCAAAGTCACCTGCCGGCTACACCAGAAGCACGTGGGGGACAGTCCAGAATCACCTGCCCGGCATGCCGGAACCACCTTCAGACATGCCAGATCCACGTGCCAGACATGCCGGAACCACCTCCGAGACAGAGCAGAACGAACTGCTGAACATGCCTGAACCACCTGCCAAGTACGCCGGAACTCCTGCTCGACTCACCTGAACCGTCTGCCGGATGCGCCAAAATCAGCTGCCAGCTACGCCAGAACCACTTGGCGGTCACTCCGGAATCACCTGCCAGGCATGCCAGAACCACCTCTCAAATGAGCCAGGACCACGTGCCGGACACACCGGAACCACCTGCCGAGCATGCCGGAACCACCAGCTCGACTCGCCGGAACCACCTGCCGAACATGCAAGAACCACCTGCCGGACACACCAAAATCATCTCCCAGTTACACTAGAGTCACTTGTCACACACTCCAGGATCACCTGCCTGGCAGGCCGGAACCACCTCTCAGACGTGACAGAACCACGTGCCGAACACGCCAGAACTACCTCCCGGACAGACTGGAACCACCATGCGGACACGCCTGAACCTCCTGCCAAGCACACCGAAACCACCTGCTCGACTCGTCGGAATCACCTACCTGACATGCCAAACTCACCTGCCGGCTATGCGAGAACCACTTGGCGGTCACTCTGGAATCATCTGCCGGGCATGCCAGAACCACGTCTCAAATGACCCAGGACCACATGCCAGACACGCCGGAACCACATCCTGGAGAGACCAGAACCACCTGCCAAAAATGCCGAAACCACCTTCTTGACTCGCCGGAACCACCTGATGGACATGCCAAGTTTACCTACCGGCTGTGTCAGAACCACTTTTCGGACACTCTGGAATCACCTGCCGGACATGAAGGAACCACCTCACAGACGTGCCAGAACCACGTGCCGGACACGCTGGAACCACCTCCAGACAGACCGGAATCACCTGCCGCGCACGCCTGAACCACCTGCCGAGCACACTGGAACCACCTGATCCACTCGCCAGAACCACCTGCCGGACACACCAAAATCACCTGCCAGCTACGCCAGAAGCACATGGCGGACAGTCCAGAATGACCTGCCCGTCGTTCCGGAAACACCTTGAGACATGCCAGAACCACATGCCGGACACGCCAGAACCACCTCCCGGACAGACCGGAACCACCTTCCAGAAACGCCTGAACCACCTGCCGAGCACGCCCGAACCACCTGCTCGACTCACCGGAATCACCTGCCTGACACGACAAAATCACCTGCCAGGTATGCCAGAACCACTTGGCGGACAGTCCCGAATCAGCTCCCGGGCATGCCAGAACCACCACTCAGACGTGCCAGAACCACATGCCAGACTCCCAGGAACCACCTGCCGAACACGCCAGGACCGCCTGCCGGACACACCAAAATCCTCTCCCAGTTATGCCAGAAACACGTGGCGGACTCTCTGGAATCAACAGCCGGGAGTGTGGGAACCACCTCTCAGACAGAGCGGAACCACCTGCCAGACACACCTGAACAACCTGCAGAGCACACCGGAACCACCTGCTCCACTCGCCGGAACCACCTTCCGGACACGCTAAAATCACCTGCAGGCTACGTCAGAACCACATGATAGACCGGAATCACCTGCCAGGCTTGCCGGAACCACTTCTCAGACATGCCGAACCACGTGCCGGACACTCAGGAAGCACCTCCCGGACAGACCGGAACCACCTGCCGGAGACGCCTGAACCACCTGCCAAGCACGTCAGAACCACCTGGTCGACTCGCCGGAACCACCTTCCGGACACGCCAAAATCACCTGCTGGCTACGCCAGAACCATGTGGCGATCACTCTGGAATCACCTGCCGGGCATACCAGAACCACCTCTAAGACGTGACAGAACCACGTGCCGGACACGCCTAAACCACCTAAAGGACAGAGCAGAACCACCTGCATGACACGCCTGAACCACCTGTCGAGAACGCCGGAACCACCAGCTTGACTCGCAGTAACCATGTGCCAGACACGCCGAAACCACATCCCGGACAGACTGGAACCACCTGCAGGAGACGCCTGAACCACCTGCCGAGAACGCCGGAACCACCTGCTCGACTTGCTGGAACCACCTCCCGGACAGACCAGAACCACCTGCCTGACACGCCGGAACCACCCGCCGGACACACCTGAACCACCGGCTGAGCACGCCGGAACCACCTGCTCGACTCGCTGGAACCACCTTCTGGACACACTAAAATCACCTGCCGGCTATGCCAGAACCACGTGGTAGACAGTCCAGAATCACCTGCCGGGCTTGCCGGAACCACCTCTCAGACGTGCCACAACCACGTGCCGGACACTCAGGAAGCACCTCCCAGACAGACCGGAACCACCTGCCGGAGACACCTGAACCACCTGCCAAGCACGTCAGAACCACCTGGTCAAATCGCCGGAACCACCTGAAGGACAAGCCAAAATCAGCTGCCGGCTATGCCAGAACCACGTGGCGGATAGTCCGGATTCACCTGCCAGACAGACTGGAACCACCTGCTGAGCACGCCAGAACCACCTGCCTCACTCGCCGGAACCACCTGCTGGACACGCCAAAATCACCTGCCGGCTATGCCAGAACCACGAGGACAATCCAGAATCATCTGCTGGGCATGCCAGAACCAGCTTTCAGACAGGCCAGAACCACCCTCCGGAAATGCCTGAACCACCTGCTGAGTACACCAGAACCACCTGCTTGACTCGCCACAACCACCTGCTGGCTACGCCAAAATCACCTGCCGGCTACGCCAGAACCACTTGGCAGACAGTGCTGAATCACCTGCCGGGCATGCAGGAACCACCTCTCATATGTGCCAGAACCACGTGCCGGACATGCCAGTACCACCCCCTGGACAGACCGGAACCACTTTCCAAGCATGCCAGAACAACCTGCTCCACTTGCCGGAACCACCTGCCGGACACGCCAAAATCACCTGCTGGCTACGCCAGAACCATGTGGCGAACACTCTGGAATCACCTGCCGGGCATTCCAGAACCACCTCTAAGACGTGACAGAACCACATGCCGGACACGCCTAAACCACCTAAAGGACAGAGCAGAACCACCTGCATGACACGCCTGAACCACCTGTCGAGAACGCCGGAACCACCAGCTTGACTCGCAGTAACCACGTGCCAGACACGCCAAAACCACATCCCGGACAGACTGGAACCACCTGCAGGAGACGCCTGAACCACCTGCCGAGAACGCCGGAACCACCTGCTCGACTTGCCGGAACCACCTCCCGGACTCGCCAAAATCACCTGCCGGCTAATCAGAGCCACTTGCAGGACACTCCGGTATCACCTGCCAGACACGTCGGAACCACCTTCTGGACAGACCAGAACCACCTGCCGGAGACGCCTGACCACCTGCAGAGCACGCCGGAAACCCCTGCTCCACTCGCCGGAACCACCTGCCAAACACGCCAAAATCACGTGCCGGCTAAGCAAGAACCACGTGGCGAACTCTCCAGAATCACCTGCTGGTCATGCCGGCACCACCTCTCAGACGTGCCAGAACCACGTGCCAGACACGCCAGAACCACCTCCTGGACAGACCGGAACCACCTTCCGGACATGCCTGAACCACCTTCCAAGCACGCCAGAACCACTTGCTCGACTCGCCGGAATCACCTGAATGACATGCCAAAATCCTCTCCCGGTTACACCAGAAACACATGGCGGACACTCCGGAATCACCAGCTGGGCATGCCGGAACCACTTCTCAGACATGGCACTACCATGTGCCGGACACGCCGGAACCACCTCCCGTACAGACCGGAACCAATTGCCGAGCAAGCCACAACCACCTGCCAACCACGCCAGAACCACCTGCCAGACACGCCAATATCACCTGCTGGGTACACAAGAACCACTTGGCGGACAGTCTGGAATCATATGCTGGGCATGCCGGAACCACCTCTCAGACCTGCCAGAACCACGTGCTTGACACGCCGGAACCACCTGCCGAGCACCCTGGAACCACCTGCTCAATTCACCGGAACCGCCTGCCGGACATGCCAAAATCACCTGCTGGCTATGCCAGAACAACTTGGCGGACACTCCGGAATCACATGCCGGGCATTCCGGCACCACATCTCAGACGTGACGGAACCACCTCTCATACGTTCCAGAAAAACGTGGGCCAGACACGACGGAACCACATCACGGACAGACCGGAACCACCTGCCGTACACGCCTGAACCACCAGCCGAGCATGGTGGAACCACATGCCGGACACGCCTGAAGAACCTACCAAGCACGCCGGAACCACCTGCACGACTCGCCTGAACCACCTGCCGGACACGCCAATATCACCTGCCGGGTCCACAAAAACCACTTGGCGGACATCCGGAATCACATGCTGGGCATGCCGGAACCACCACTCAGACGTGCCAGACCACGTGCCAGACTCACCGGAACCACCTCCTGGACATCCCCGAACCACCTGCCGGACACGCCGTAACCACCTGCCGAGCACACCGGAACCACCTGCTGGACACGCCTGAACCACCTGCTGAGCGCACCTTAACCACCTCTCGACTCGCCGGAACCACCTGCCGGACATGCCAAAATCACCTACCGGCTACACCAGAAACACTTGCTGGACACTCTGGAATCACCTTCCAGGCATGCAGAAACCACGTCTCAGACGTGCCAGAACCATGTGCTGAACACGCTGGAACCACCTCCCGGACAGACCAGAACCACCTGCCAGACACACCTGAACCACCTGCCAAGAACGCCAGAACCACCTGCTCGACTCGCCAGAACCACCTGCTGGACACGCCAAAATCACCTGCCGGCTTCTTCAGAACCACTTGCCGGACACTCCGGTATCACCTGCCCGACACGCCGGAACCACCTCCCGGACTCATGGGAACCAACTGCTGGACACGCCTGAACCACCTGCTGAGCACACCGGAAACCCCTGCTCCACTCACCAGAAACACCTGCTGGACACGCCAATATCACCTGCTGGTTATGCCAGAACCACAAGGACAATCCAGAATCATCTGCTGGGCTTGCCGGAACCAGCTCTCAGACGTGCCAGAACAACCCTCTGGAAACCCCTGAACCACCTGCTGAGCACGCTGGAACCACCTGCTTGACTCGCCGGAACCACGTGCCGGCTACGCCAAAATCACTGCCAGCTACACCAGAACCACTTGGCTGACAGTGCTGAATCACCTGCCGGGCATGCCGGAACCACCTCTCAGACGTGCCAGAACCACGTGCCAGACACGCCGGAACTACCTTGCCAACAGACCAGAACCTGATGCCCAGCACACCGGAACCACCTGCTCGACTCGTCGGAACCAAGGGCCGGACACACCAAAATCACCTGCTGGCTAGGCAAGAACCACTAGGCGGACACAATGGAATCACCTGCCGGTCATGCCGGAGCCACGTCTCAGATGTGCCAGAACCACGTGCCGGACACGCTGGAACCACCTCCTGGACAGACCGGAAACTCCTGCCGAAAATGCCGAAACCACCCGCTCAAATCGCCGGAACCACCTGCCAGACATGCCAACATCACCTGCCTGCTATGCCAGAACCACTTTTCGGACACTCTGGTATCACTTGCCGGGCATGAAGGAACCAACTCTCAGACGTGCCAGAACCACGTGCCGGACAGGCCGGAACCACCTCCAGACACACCAGAACCACCTGCAGCTCATGCCTGAACCATCTGTCCAGCATGCCGGAACCACCTGCTCCACTCGCTGGAACCACCAGCTGGACTCGCCAAAGTCACCTGCCGGCTACACCAGAAGCACGTGGGGGACAGTCCAGAATCACCTGCCCGGCATGCCGGAACCACCTTCAGACATGCCAGATCCACGTGCCAGACATGCCGGAACCACCTCCGAGACAGAGCAGAACGAACTGCTGAACATGCCTGAACCACCTGCCAAGTACGCCGGAACTCCTGCTCGACTCACCTGAACCGTCTGCCGGATGCGCCAAAATCAGCTGCCAGCTACGCCAGAACCACTTGGCGGTCACTCCGGAATCACCTGCCAGGCATGCCAGAACCACCTCTCAAATGAGCCAGGACCACGTGCCGGACACACCGGAACCACCTGCCGAGCATGCCGGAACCACCAGCTCGACTCGCCGGAACCACCTGCCGAACATGCAAGAACCACCTGCCGGACACACCAAAATCATCTCCCAGTTACACTAGAGTCACTTGTCACACACTCCAGGATCACCTGCCTGGCAGGCCGGAACCACCTCTCAGACGTGACAGAACCACGTGCCGAACACGCCAGAACTACCTCCCGGACAGACTGGAACCACCATGCGGACACGCCTGAACCTCCTGCCAAGCACACCGAAACCACCTGCTCGACTCGTCGGAATCACCTACCTGACATGCCAAACTCACCTGCCGGCTATGCGAGAACCACTTGGCGGTCACTCTGGAATCATCTGCCGGGCATGCCAGAACCACGTCTCAAATGACCCAGGACCACATGCCAGACACGCCGGAACCACATCCTGGAGAGACCAGAACCACCTGCCAAAAATGCCGAAACCACCTTCTTGACTCGCCGGAACCACCTGATGGACATGCCAAGTTTACCTACCGGCTGTGTCAGAACCACTTTTCGGACACTCTGGAATCACCTGCCGGACATGAAGGAACCACCTCACAGACGTGCCAGAACCACGTGCCGGACACGCTGGAACCACCTCCAGACAGACCGGAATCACCTGCCGCGCACGCCTGAACCACCTGCCGAGCACACTGGAACCACCTGATCCACTCGCCAGAACCACCTGCCGGACACACCAAAATCACCTGCCAGCTACGCCAGAAGCACATGGCGGACAGTCCAGAATGACCTGCCCGTCGTTCCGGAAACACCTTGAGACATGCCAGAACCACATGCCGGACACGCCAGAACCACCTCCCGGACAGACCGGAACCACCTTCCAGAAACGCCTGAACCACCTGCCGAGCACGCCCGAACCACCTGCTCGACTCACCGGAATCACCTGCCTGACACGACAAAATCACCTGCCAGGTATGCCAGAACCACTTGGCGGACAGTCCCGAATCAGCTCCCGGGCATGCCAGAACCACCACTCAGACGTGCCAGAACCACATGCCAGACTCCCAGGAACCACCTGCCGAACACGCCAGGACCGCCTGCCGGACACACCAAAATCCTCTCCCAGTTATGCCAGAAACACGTGGCGGACTCTCTGGAATCAACAGCCGGGAGTGTGGGAACCACCTCTCAGACAGAGCGGAACCACCTGCCAGACACACCTGAACAACCTGCAGAGCACACCGGAACCACCTGCTCCACTCGCCGGAACCACCTTCCGGACACGCTAAAATCACCTGCAGGCTACGTCAGAACCACATGATAGACCGGAATCACCTGCCAGGCTTGCCGGAACCACTTCTCAGACATGCCGAACCACGTGCCGGACACTCAGGAAGCACCTCCCGGACAGACCGGAACCACCTGCCGGAGACGCCTGAACCACCTGCCAAGCACGTCAGAACCACCTGGTCGACTCGCCGGAACCACCTTCCGGACACGCCAAAATCACCTGCTGGCTACGCCAGAACCATGTGGCGATCACTCTGGAATCACCTGCCGGGCATACCAGAACCACCTCTAAGACGTGACAGAACCACGTGCCGGACACGCCTAAACCACCTAAAGGACAGAGCAGAACCACCTGCATGACACGCCTGAACCACCTGTCGAGAACGCCGGAACCACCAGCTTGACTCGCAGTAACCATGTGCCAGACACGCCGAAACCACATCCCGGACAGACCGGAACCACCTGCAGGAGACGCCTGAACCACCTGCCGAGAACGCCGGAACCACCTGCTCGACTTGCTGGAACCACCTCCCGGACAGACCAGAACCACCTGCCTGACACGCCGGAACCACCCGCCGGACACACCTGAACCACCGGCTGAGCACGCCGGAACCACCTGCTCGACTCGCTGGAACCACCTTCTGGACACACTAAAATCACCTGCCGGCTATGCCAGAACCACGTGGTAGACAGTCCAGAATCACCTGCCGGGCTTGCCGGAACCACCTCTCAGACGTGCCACAACCACGTGCCGGACACTCAGGAAGCACCTCCCAGACAGACCGGAACCACCTGCCGGAGACACCTGAACCACCTGCCAAGCACGTCAGAACCACCTGGTCAAATCGCCGGAACCACCTGAAGGACAAGCCAAAATCAGCTGCCGGCTATGCCAGAACCACGTGGCGGATAGTCCGGATTCACCTGCCAGACAGACTGGAACCACCTGCTGAGCACGCCAGAACCACCTGCCTCACTCGCCGGAACCACCTGCTGGACACGCCAAAATCACCTGCCGGCTATGCCAGAACCACGAGGACAATCCAGAATCATCTGCTGGGCATGCCGGAACCAGCTTTCAGACAGGCCAGAACCACCCTCCGGAAATGCCTGAACCACCTGCTGAGTACACCAGAACCACCTGCTTGACTCGCCACAACCACCTGCTGGCTACGCCAAAATCACCTGCCGGCTACGCCAGAACCACTTGGCAGACAGTGCTGAATCACCTGCCGGGCATGCAGGAACCACCTCTCATATGTGCCAGAACCACGTGCCGGACATGCCAGTACCACCCCCTGGACAGACCGGAACCACTTTCCAAGCATGCCAGAACAACCTGCTCCACTTGCCGGAACCACCTGCCGGACACGCCAAAATCACCTGCTGGCTACGCCAGAACCATGTGGCGAACACTCTGGAATCACCTGCCGGGCATTCCAGAACCACCTCTAAGACGTGACAGAACCACATGCCGGACACGCCTAAACCACCTAAAGGACAGAGCAGAACCACCTGCATGACACGCCTGAACCACCTGTCGAGAACGCCGGAACCACCAGCTTGACTCGCAGTAACCACGTGCCAGACACGCCAAAACCACATCCCGGACAGACTGGAACCACCTGCAGGAGACGCCTGAACCACCTGCCGAGAACGCCGGAACCACCTGCTCGACTTGCCGGAACCACCTCCCGGACTCGCCAAAATCACCTGCCGGCTAATCAGAGCCACTTGCAGGACACTCCGGTATCACCTGCCAGACACGTCGGAACCACCTTCTGGACAGACCAGAACCACCTGCCGGAGACGCCTGACCACCTGCAGAGCACGCCGGAAACCCCTGCTCCACTCGCCGGAACCACCTGCCAAACACGCCAAAATCACGTGCCGGCTAAGCAAGAACCACGTGGCGAACTCTCCAGAATCACCTGCTGGTCATGCCGGCACCACCTCTCAGACGTGCCAGAACCACGTACCGGACACGCCTGAACAACCTGCCTAGCACGCTGCAACCACCTGCTCGTCTCGCTGGAACCACATGCCGGACAGACCGATACAACTTTCCGAGCATGCCAGAACAACCTGCTCCACTTGCCAGAACCACCTTCCGGACACGCCAAAATCACCTACCGGCTACGCCAGAACCACTTGCCGGACACTCCAGGATCACCTGCCGGGCATGCCGGAACCACCTCTCAGACGTGCCAGAACCACCTCTCATATGTTCCAGAAATACGTGCCGGACACGCCGGAACCACTTCATGGACAGACTGGAACCACCTGCCATACACGCCTGAACCACCAGCCGAGCATGGCGGAACCACCTGCGGGATATGCCTGAACTGCCTGCCGAGCACGGTGGAAGCACCTGCTCGATTCACTGGAACCACCTGTCGGAGACGCCAGAATCACCTGCCAGGCATGCTGGAACCACGTTTCAGACATGGCAGAACCACGTGCCGGAGACGCCGGAACCACCTCCTGCACAGTCCGGAGCCACCTGCCGACCATGCCTAAACCACCTGCCGAGCACACTGGAACCACCTGACCGACTCGCCGGAACCACCTGCCGGGCATGACAAAATCACCTGCCGGCTATGCCAGAACCACTTTCAGGACACTCCAGAATCACGTTCTGGCCTTGCCGGAACCACCTCTCAGACGTAACAGAAACACGTGCCAGACACCCCTGCACCACCTCCTGCACAAACCGGAACCACCTGCTGAGCAGCCTGGAACCACCTGATCGACTCACCGGAACCACATGCCAGACACCACGAAATCACCGGCCAGCTATGCCAGACCCACTTGGCGGACACTATGGAATCACCTGCCGGGCATGCTGGAACCACCTCTGAGACGTGCCAGAAACACGTGCCACACACGCTGGAACCACCTCCCGGAAAGACCGGAATCACCTGCCGGACACGCCTGAACCACCTGCCAGCTGTGGCAGAATCACTTGACAGACACTCTGGAATCACCTGCCAGGCATGTCGGAACCACCTCTCAGACGTGCCGGAACCACCTCTCATATGTTCCAGAAAAACGTGCCGGACACGCCGGAACCACCTCATGGACAGACCGGAACCACCTGCCGTACACGCCTGAACCACCAGCCGAGCATGGGCGGAACCACCTGCGGGACACACCTGAACCGCCTGCCAAACACGGCGGAAGCACCTGCTCGACTCACTGGAACCACCTGCTGGAGATGCCAGAATCACCTGCCGGGCATGCCAAAACCACGAGGAGGACAGTCCAGAATCATCTGCTGGGCATGCCGGAACCAGCTGTCAGATGTGCCAGAACCATGTGCCGGACACGCCGGATCCACCTCGCCTACAGACCGGAACCTCCTGCTGAGGACGCCGGAACCACCTGCTCGAATCATCAGAACCACCTGCCGGAAATGCCAAAAGCACCTGCCGGCTATGCCAGAACCACTTGGCGGACATCCCGGAATCACCTTTCGAGCATCCCGGAACACCCCTAAGACGTGACAGAACCACATGCCAGACACACCTAAACCACCTACAGGACAGACCAGAAACACCTGCACCACACGCCTGAGCCACCTGTCGAGAACGCCGTAACCACCTGCTCGACTCGCCGGAACCACCTGCTGAGCACGCCGGAACCACCTGTCAGAAACGAAAAAATCAATGGGCGTCTACACCAAAACCACTTGGCAGACACTCCAGAATCAGCTGCCAGGCATGCCGAAACCACCTCTCAGACGTGCCAGAACCACCTGCAGGACACACCGGAACGACCTCCCGGACAGACCAGAACCACCATCCGGACATGCCTGAACCACCTGCCGAGCACGCCAGAACCACCTGCCGGACACGCCAAAATCCTCCACGGTTACGCCAGAAACACGTGACGGACACTCCAGAATCACCAGCCAGGCATGCCGGAATCACCTCTCAGACGTGCCAGAACCACGGGCCGGACACGCCGGATCCACCTCACCTATAGATGGGAACCACCTGCCACACGCGCCTGAACCACCTGCTGAGCACGCCGGAACCACCTGATCCACTCGCCAGAACCACCTGCCAGACACGCCAAAACCACCTGCCAGCTACGCCAGAAGCATGTGGCGGACAGTCCGGAATGACCTGCCCGTTGTTTCGGAAACACCTTCAGACAAGCCAGAACCACGTGCTGGACATGCCGGAACCAACGCCCGGACAGATCAGAACCACCTTCCAGAAACGCCTGATCCACCTGCTGAGCACGCCCGAACCACCTGCTCAACTCGCTGGAATCACCTGCCTGACATGCCAAAATCACCTGCGAGCTATGCCAGAACCACTTTGCAGACACTCCAGAATCACCTTCCGTGCATGCCAGAACCACCACTCAGACGTGCCAGAGCCACGTGCCGGACTCGCCGGAACCACCTCCTGGACATCCCCGAACAACCTGCCGGACATGCCGTAACCACCTGCCAAGCACGCCGGAACGACCTGCCAGACACGCCAAAATCCTCCCTCGGTTATGCCAGAAACATGTGGCAGATACTCCGGAATCACGAGCCGGGCATGCCGGAACCAGCTCTCAGACGTGCCAGAACCACGTGCCAGACACACCGAATCCACCTCACCTACAGACCAGAACTACATGCCGAGCATGCCGGAACCACCTGCTCGACTTGCCGGAACCACGGGCAGTACACACCAAAATCACGTGCTGGCTACGCAAGAACCACTAGGCGGACACACCAGAATCACCTGCCGGTCATGCCGGAACCATGTCGCAGACATGCCAGAACCACATGCCGGACAGGCAGGAACCACCTGCCGGACACGCCTGAACCACCTGCCGAGCATGCCGGAACCACCGGCTCGACTTGCCGGAACCACCTGCTGGACACTCCAAAATAACCTGCCGGCTATGCCAGAACCACTTGCTGGACACTGCAGAATAACCTGCCGGCCATGCAGGAACTAACTCTCATACGTGCCAGAACCACGTGCTGGACACACCGGTACCACTCCCTGGAAAGACCTGAACCATTATCCGAGCATGCCAGAACAACCTGCTCCACTTGCCGGAACCACCTGCCGGACATGCCAAAATCACCTGCTAGGTACGCCAGAAGCACGTGGCGAACACTCCGGAATCACCTGCCGGGCATCCCGGAACCACCTCTAAGACGTGACAGAACCACGTGACGGACACGCCTAAACCACCTACAGGACAGACCAGAACCACCTGCACGACACGCCTGAACCACCTGTTGAGAACGCCGGAACCACGTGCTCAACTCGCCGTAACCACGTGCTGGACATGCCGGAACGACCTCCCAGACACACCGGAACCACCTGCCGGAAACGCCTGAACCACCTGCCAAGCACACCGGCACCACCTGCTCGACTCGCCGGAATCACCTAGCTGACATGTGAAAATCACCTGTTGGCTACGCCAGAAGCACGTGGCAGACAGTCCAGAATCACCTGTGCGGCGTGCCGGAACCACCTTCAAACATGCCAGATCCACGTGCCGGAAATGCCGGAACCACCACCCAGACAGAGCAGAACGAACTGCCGAACATGCCTGAACCACCTCCGAGCACGCCGGAACTCCTGCTCGACTCACCTGAACCGTCTGCCGGATGCACCAAATTCAGCTGCCGGCTACACCAGAACCACTTGTCGGTCACTCCGGAATCACCTGACGGGCATGCCGGAACCACCTCTCAAATGAGCCAGGACCATGTGCTGGACACGCCTGAACCACCTGCTCAACTCGCCGTAACCAAGTGCCGGATATGCTGGAACTACCTACCAGACAGATCGGAAACACCTGCTGAGCACGCCAGAACCACCTGCTCGACTCACCGGAACCACCTGCCGGACACGCCAAAATCACCTGCCGGCTACACCAGAACCACTTGCTGGACACTCCGGAATCAGCTGCCGGGCATGCCGAAAACACCTCTCAGACGTGCCAGAAACACCTGCCGGACACGCTGGAACCACCTCCAGGACAGACTGGAACCACCTGCCAAGCATGCCGGAACCACATGCTCGACTTGCCGGAACCACCTGCCGGCTACGCCAGAACCACCTGGCCGACACTCCGGAATCACCTGCCGGGCATGCTGTAACCACCTCTCAGACGTGCTGGAACCACCTCTCATATGTTCCAGAAAAACGTGCCGGACACGCCGGAACCACCTGCAGAGCATGCCGGGACCACGTGCTCGACTCGCCGGGACAACTTGCCGGACTCGCCAAAATCACCAGCCAGCTATGCCAGACCACTTGGCCGACACTCGGGAATCACGTGCCAGGCATGCTGGAACCACCTCTCACACGTGCCAGAACTGCCTCTAATACGTTCCAGAAAAACGTGCCAGACATGCCAGAACCACCTCCCAAACAAGCTGGAACCACCTGCTGAGCACGCTGGAACCACCTGATTGACTCGCTGGAACCACCTGCCAGACACGCCAAAATCACCTGCCGGCTACGCCAGAATCACTTGGCGGACACACCGGAATCACCTGCTGGTCATGCCGGAACCACGTATCAGACGTGCCATTACCATGTGCCGGACACGCCAGAACCACCTACCGGACAGACCGGAACCACCTGCCGGACATGCCTGAACCAACTGACGAGCATGCCAGAACCACTGGCTTGACTCGTCGGAACCACCTGCCGGACAAGTGAAAATCACCTCCCGGCTACGCCAGAACCACTTTGCGGACAGAGTGGAATCACCTGCCAGGCATGCAGGAACCACGTCTCATATGTGCCAGAACCACGTGCAGGACACGCCGGTACTACCCCCTGGAATGACCGGAACCACTTTCCGAGCATGCCAGAACAACCTGCTCCACTTGCCGGAACCACCTGCCGGACATGCCAAAATCACTTGCCGGATACGCCAGAACCACATGGCAAACACTCCTGAATAATCTGCCAGGCATCCCGGAACCACCTCTAAGACGTGACAGAACCACGTGACGGAGACACCTAAACCACCTACAGGACAGACCAGAACCACCTGCACGACACGCCTGAACCACCTGTCAAGAACGCTGGAACCACGTGCTCAACTCGCCGTAACCACATGCCGGACACGCCGGAATGACCTCCCGGACACACCGGAAACACCTGCCGGAAACGCCTGAACCACCTGCCGAGCACGCCGGCACCACCTGCTTGACTCGCCGGAATCACATACCTGACATGTGAAAATCACCTGCCGGCTACGCCAGAACCACGTGGCGGACAGTCAGGAATCACCTGCTGGGCATGCCGGAACCACCTCTCAAATGTGCCAGGACCACGTGCCGGACACGCCGGAACCACCTCCTGGACAGACTGGAACCTCCTGCCGAAAATGCCGAAACCACCCACTCAACTCGCCGGAACCACCTGCCAGACATGCCAACATCACCTGCCTGCTACGCCAGAACCACTTTTCGGACACTCTGGAATCACCTGCCAGGCATGAAGGAACCAACTCTCAGACGTGCCAGAACCACGTGCCGGAAATGCCGGAACCACCTCTAGACAGACCGGAACCACCTGCAGCACACGCCTGAACCACCTGTCTAGCACACCGGAAGCACCTGCTCCACTCGCTGGAACCACCTGCCGCACTCTCCAAAGTCACCTGCCGGGTACACCAGAAGCACGTGGCGGACAGTCTGGAATCACCTGCCCGGCGTGACGGAACCACCTTCAGACATGCCAGATCCACGTGCCGGACATGCCAGAACCACCTGCTCGACTCGCCATAATCACGGGCCGGACACGCCGGAACCACCTCCCGAACAAGCTGGAACCACCTGCCGAGCACGCTGGGACCACCTGATTGACTCGCCAGAACCACATGCCAGACACACCAAAATCACCTGCTGGCTACGCCAGAACCACTTGGCGTACACTCCAGAATCACCTTCTGTGCATGCTGAAACCACCTCTCCGACATAACAGAACCACATGCCGGACAAACCGGAACCACCTCCCGGACAGACCGGAACCACCTGCCGAAAATGCTGGAACCACCTGCTCGACTCGCCGGAACCACCTGCCAGACATGCCAAGATCACCTGCCGGCTATGCCAGAACGACTTTTCAGACACGCTGGAATCACCTGCTGGGCATGAAGGAACCACCTCTCAGACGTGCCAGAACCACGAGCCAGACACACCAGAACCACCTCCAGACAGACCAGAATCACCTGCCGCACATGCCTGAACCACCTGCCGAGCACGCCGGAACCACCTGATCCACTCGCAAGAACCACCTGCCGGACATGCCAAAATCACCTGCCGGCGATGCCAGAACCACTTGACAGACACCCCGGAATCAGCTGCCGGGCATGCCGGAAGCACCTCTAAGATGTGACAGAACCACGTGACGGACATGCCTAAACCACCTACAGTACAGACCAGAACCACCTGCACGACACGCCTGAACCACCTGCTGAGCACGCCTGAACCACCTGCTCGACTCACCGGAATCACCTGCCTGACACGCCAAAATCACCTGCGAGCTTTGCCAGAACTACTTTGCGGACACTCCAGAATCACCTTCCGTGAATGCTGGAACCACCACTCAGACGTGCCAGAACCACGTGCCGGACTCACCGGAACCACCTCCCGGACATCCCCGAACAACCTGCCGGACACGCCGTAACCACCTGCCAAGCACGTCGGAACCACCTGCCGGACATGCCAAAATCCTCTCACGGTTATGCCAGAAACATGTGGCAGACACTCTGGAATCACCAGCCGGGCATGCCAGAACCACCTCTCAGATGTGCCATAACCAGATGCCAGACACGCCGGATCCACCTCGCCTACAGACCAGAAACACATGCCGAGCATGTCGGAACCACCTGCTCGACTCGCGGGAACCACAGGCAGGACACACCAAAATCACCTGCTGGCTACTCAAGAACCACTAGGCGGACACACCAGAATCACCTGACAGTCCTGCTGGAAGCATGTCTCAGACGTGCCAGAAACATGTGCCAGACAGGCCGGAACCACCTCCTGGACAGACCGGAACCACCTTCCAGAAACGCCTGAACCACCTGCTCAACTCCCCAGAGTCACCTGCCTGACACGACAAAATCACCTGCCGGGTACGCCAGAACCACTTGGCGGACAGTCCTGAATCACCTTCCAGGCATGCCGGAACCACCACTCAGACGTGTCAGAACCACATGCCAGACTCGCCGGAACCACCTGCCGAACACGCCAGAACCACCTGCCGGACACACCAAAATCATCTCCCGATTACACTAGAGTCACTTGGCACAAACTCCGGGATCACCTGCCTGGCAGGCCGGAACCACCTCTCAGACCTGACAGAACCACATGCCGAACACGCCGGAACTACCTCCCGGACAAACCGGAACCACCATCCGGACACACCTGAAACACCTGCCGAGCACGCCGGAACCACCTGCTCGACTCTCCGGAACCACCTGCCAGACATGCCAAGATCACCTGCCGGCTACGCCAGAACCACTTTTCGGACACTCTGGAATCACCTGCCGGGTATGAAGGAACCACCTCTCAGACGTGCCAGAACCACGGGCCGGACACACCGGAACCACCTCCAGACAGACCGGAACCACCTGCAGCACACGCCTGAACCACCTGTCCAGCACGCCGGAACCACCTGCTCCACTCGCCGGAACCACCTGCCGGACTCACCAAAGTCACCTGCCGGCTATGCCAGAAGCACGTGGCAGACAGTCCGGAATCACCTGCCCGGCATGCCGGACCCACATTCAGACATGCCAGAACCACGTGCCGGACATGCCGGAACCACCTCCCAGACAGAGCGGAACAAACTGCCAAACATTCCTGAACCACCTGCCGAGCACGCCAGAACTCCTGCTCGACTCGCCTGAACCGTCTGCGCCAAAATCATGTGCCGGCTACGCCAGAAACACTTGGCGGTCACTCCGGAATCACTTCCCGGGCATGACGGAACCACCTCTCAAATGAGCCAGGACCACGTGCCGGACACACCAAAATCCTCTCCCAGTTATGCCACAAACACATGGCGGACTCTCTGGAATCAACAGCCGGGAGTGCGGGAACCACCTCTCAGACAGAGCGGAACCACCTGCCAGACATGCCTGAACCACCTGCTGAGCGTGCCTTAACCACCTCTCCACTCGCTGGAACCACCTGCCGGACATGCCGAAATCACCTACCGGCTACACCAGAACCACTTGCTGGAAACTCCGGAATCACCTACCGGGCATGCAGGAACCACGTCTCAGACGTGCCAGAACCACCTGCAGAGCACGCCGGAACCACCTGCTCGAATCACTGGAACCACCTGCTGGACTCGCCAATATCACCTGCCGGGTACGCCCAAACGATTTGGCAGACAGTCCGGAATCACATGCTGGTCATGCCTGAACCACCACTCAGACGTGCCAGAACCACGTGCCGGACACGCCGGAACCAACTGCCAAGCACCCCGGAACCACCTGCTCTACTCGCCGGAACCACCTTACGGACACGCCAAAATCACCTCCCAGCTATGCCTGAACCACTGGCGGTCACTGCAAAATCATCTGCCCAACATGCCTGAACCAACTCATGAGCACGCCGGAACCTCCTGCTCGACTTGCTGGAACCACCTGCCAAACATGCCTGAACCACCTGCCGAGCACGCCAGAACCGCCTGCTCCTCTCACCGCAACAACCTGCCGGACATGCCAAAATCACCTGCTGGCTATGCCAGAACCACGAGGAGGACAGTCTGGAATCAACCACTGGACACACTGGAACCACCTCCCAAACAGACCGGAACCACCTGCCGAGCACGCCGGAACCACCTGCTCCACTCGCGGGAACCACCTGCCCGACAAGCCACAATCACCTGCTGGCTACACCAGAACCACTTTGCGGACACTCCAGAATCACCTGCCGGGCATGCAGGAACCACCTCTCAGATGTGCCAGAGCCACGTGCTGGACACGCCGGAACCAAGTCCCGGACAACCGGAACCACATGCCAGACACGCCTGCACCACCTGCCAAGCACGCCTGAACCACCTGCTCGACTCGCCGGAACCACCTGCTGGGCACGCCGGAACCACATGCCAGACACGGCAAAATCACCTGCTGGCTACGCCAGAACCACTTGGCGGACACTCCGGAAGCACCTGCTGTGCATGCCGGCACCACCTATCAGATGTGCCAGAACCATGGGCTGGACACACCAAAACCACCACCCAGACCTCCCGGAACCACCTGCCAGACACGCCTGAAACACCTGCTGAGCATGCTGGAATCACCTGCTCGACTCACCGGAACCACCTGCAGGACACGCCAAAATCACCTGCCGGCTACACCAGAACCACGTGCCAGACACTCTGGAATCACCTGCCGGACATTCCGGAACCACGTCTCAGACGTGCCAGAACCACGTGCCGAACATGCCAGATGCGCCTTCCAGACAGACCGGAACCACCTGCCGGACCCACCGGAACCACCTGCCGGACATGCCATAACAACCTCGCAGCCGTGCCAGAACCACGTGCCGGACACGCTGTAACCACCTACAGGACCGACCGGAATCACCTGCCAGACACGCCAGGCGCACCTGCCGAGCACACCAGAACCACCTGCTTGAATCTCCAGAACCACCTGCCAGACACGCCAAAATCACCTGCCGGCTAAGCCAGAACCATTTGCCGGACACTCCAGAATCACCTGCCGGGGATGCCTGAACCACTTCTCAGACGTGCCAGTACCACGTGCCGGACAGCCCGGAACCACCTCCCGGACAGACCGGAACCACCTGCTCGACTCGCTGGAACCACCTGCCGGACACGCCAAGATCACCTGCCGGCTATGCCAGAACCACGTGGTGGGCAGTCTGGAATCACATGCTGGGCATGCCAGAAGCACGTCTCAGATGTAGAAGAACCACGTGCAGGACACGCCGGAACCACCTAATGGACCGACCGGAACCACCTGCCGGACCTGCCTGAACCACAAGCAGTGCACGCAGGAAACACCTGCTCAACTCGCCGGGACCACCTGCCGGACACACCTGAACCACAAGCAGAGCATGCTGGGACCACCCGCTCGACTCACCAGAACCACCTGCCGGACACACCTGAACCACCTGCCAAGCACGCCGGAACCATCTGCTCAAGTCGCCAGAGCCACCTTACGGACACGCTAAAATCACCTGCCAGCTATGGCACAACCACGTGGCGGACAGTCCCAAATCACGTGCTGGGCATGCGAACCACCTCTCAAACGTACCAGAACCATGGGCTGTACACGCCAGAACCACCCCCCAGACAGACCGGAACCACCTGCCAGACACGCCAAAATCGCCTGCCTTATACGCCAGAACCACTTGGCGGACACTCCGGAATCACCTGCGGGAATGCCGCCACTAACTGTCAGATGTGCCAGAGCCACGTGCCGGACACGCTGGAACCACCTCCCAGACAGACCGGAACCACCTGCCGGACATGCCTGAACCACCTCACCAACGTGCCAGAACCAGGTGACGGATACGCCGGAACCAGTACCAGGAAAGACTGGAACAACCTCCCGGACACAGTTGCACCACCTGCCGAGCATGCCGGAGCCACCTGCCAGACACGCCTCAACCACCCGCCGAGCACGCTGGAACCACCGTCTCGACTCACAGGAACCACCTGTCGGAAACTCCCAAATCACCTGCCAGCTAGGCCAGAACCACTTGGCAGACACTCCAGAATCACCTGCGGGGCATGCCGGAACCACCTCTCAGATTTGCCAGAACCAAATCCCGGACACGCCGGAACCACGTCCTGGACAGACCGGAACCACCTGCCAAGCACGCTGGAAAAACCTGCTCCAATCGCCGGAAACACCTGCCGGAAATGCCAAAATCACCTGCCGGCTATGCCAGAACCACTTGGCGGGCACTCCGGAATCACCTGCTGGGCATGCCAGAACCCCCTTCTGATGTGCAAGAACCCTGTGCCGGACACTCCAGAACCACCTCCCGGACACACCGGAACCACCTGCCAGACATGCCTGAACCACCTGCGAAGCATGCCGGAACCCCGTACCGGGCAGTCCAGAATCACATGCTGGGCATGCCGGAATGACGTCTCAAACGTGCGAGAACCACGTGCAGGACTTGCCGGAACCACCTCCCAGACAGACCAGAACCACCTGCCGGAAACGCCTGAACCCCCTGCCGAGCACGCCGGAACTGCCTGCTCGACGCGCCAGACCACCTGCCAGACACGCCAAAGTCACCTGCCGGCTATGCCAGAACCACTTGGCGGACACTGCAGAATCACCTGCCGGGCATGCAGGAACCACGTCTCACATGTGCCAGAACCACGTGCTGGACACGCCGGTACCACCCACTGGAAAGACCGGAAACACTTTCTGAGCATGCCAGAACAACCTGTTCCACTTGCCGGAACCACCTGCCGGACACGCCAAAATCACCTGCCGGCTATACCAGAACCACATGGCGAACACTCTGGAATCACCTGCCGGCCATCACGGAACCAGCTCTAAGACGTGACAGAACCACGTGATGGACACGCCTAAACCACCTACAGGACAGACCAGAACCACCTGCACGACATGCCTTAACCACCTGTTGAGAACGCCGGAACCACCTGCTCGACTCGCCGGAACCATGTGCCAGACACGCCAGAACCACCTCCTGTAAAGATTGGAACCACATGCTGAACACGCCGGAACCACCTGCTCGACTCACCTGAACCACCTGGAGAGGATGCTGGAGCCACCAGCTCGACTTGCCGGAACCACATGCCGGACATGCCAAAATCACCTGCCAGCCACGACAGAACCACTTGGCGGACACACCGGAATCACCTGCCGCTCCCACTGGAACCACATCTCAGACGTACCAGAACCACGTGGCAGACACACCGGAACCACATCGCGGACAGATCGAACCACATGCCGAGCATGCTGGAAACACCTGCCAAGCACGCCGGAACCACCTGCTCGTCTCGCCAGAACTACATGCTGGAAAGACCGGAACCACTTTCCGAGCATGCCAGAACAACCTGCTCGACTCGCCGGAACCACCTTCTGGACACGCCAAAATCACCTGCTGGCTACTTCAGAACCACTTGCCGGACACTCCGGAATCACCTGCCAGACATGACGGAACCACCTCCCAGACACACCGGAACCACCTGCCAGACACGCCTGAACCACCTGCGGAGCACGCCGGAAACCCCTGCTCCACTCGACGGAACCACCTGCCGGACACACCAAAATCACCTTCCAGCTATGCCAGAACCACGTGGCGAACTGTCCGGAATCACCTGCTGGGCATGCCGGCACCACCTGTCAGACGTGCCAGAACAACGTGCCGGACACGCCAGAACCACCTCCCGGACAGACCAGAACAACCTGCTCGACTTGCCGTAACCACCTGCCAAGTACGCTGGAACCACATGATTGACTCGCCAGAACCACCGGCCAGACACGCCAAAATCACCTGCCGGCTACACCAGAACCACTTGGTGGACACTCCGGAATCACCTTCCGTGCATGCCAGAACCACCTCTTCCACGTGACAGAACCAGGTGCCGGACACGCCGGAACCACCCCCCAGACAGCCAGGAACCACCTGCCGGACACGCCTGAACCATCTGCCGAGCAAGCCGTACCCACCAGCTCGACTCGCCGGAACCACCTGCCAGACACGCCAAAATCCTCTCCCGGTTACACTAGAGCCACTTGCCGGACACTCAGGCATCACCTGCCTGGCAGGCCGGATCCACCTCTCAGACATGACAGAACCACGTTCCGGAGACGCCAGAACCACCTCCCGGACAGACCGGAACCACCTTCCAGAAACGCCTGAACCACCTGCCAAGCACGCCCGAACCACCTGCTCAACTCCCCAGAATCACCTGCCTGAAACAACAAAATCACCTGCCGGGTACGCCAGAACCACCTGGCGGACAGTCCTGAATCACCTTCCGGTCATGCCGGAACCACCACTCAGACGTGTCAGAACCACATGCCAGACTCGCCGGAACCACCTGCCGGACACACCAAAATCATCTCCTGGTTACACTAGAGTCACGTGGCGCACACTCCGGGATCACCTGCCTGGCAGGCCGGAACCACCTCTCAGACCTGACAGAACCACGTGCCGAACACGCTGGAACTACCTCCCGGACAGACCGGAACCACCATCCGGACACGCCTGAAACACCTGCCGAGCACGCCGGAACCACCTGCTCGTCTCGCCAGAACTACATGCTGGAAAGACCGGAACCACTTTCCGAGCATGCCAGAACAACCTGCTCGACTCGCCGGAACCACCTTCTGGACACGCCAAAATCACCTGCTGGCTACTTCAGAACCACTTGCCGGACACTCCGGAATCACCTGCCAGACATGACGGAACCACCTCCCAGACACACCGGAACCACCTGCCAGACACGCCTGAACCACCTGCGGAGCACGCCGGAAACCCCTGCTCCACTCGACGGAACCACCTGCCGGACACACCAAAATCACCTTCCAGCTATGCCAGAACCACGTGGCGAACTGTCCGGAATCACCTGCTGGGCATGCCGGCACCACCTGTCAGACGTGCCAGAACAACGTGCCGGACACGCCAGAACCACCTCCCGGACAGACCAGAACAACCTGCTCGACTTGCCGTAACCACCTGCCAAGTACGCTGGAACCACATGATTGACTCGCCAGAACCACCGGCCAGACACGCCAAAATCACCTGCCGGCTACACCAGAACCACTTGGTGGACACTCCGGAATCACCTTCCGTGCATGCCAGAACCACCTCTTCCACGTGACAGAACCAGGTGCCGGACACGCCGGAACCACCCCCCAGACAGCCAGGAACCACCTGCCGGACACGCCTGAACCATCTGCCGAGCAAGCCGTACCCACCAGCTCGACTCGCCGGAACCACCTGCCAGACACGCCAAAATCCTCTCCCGGTTACACTAGAGCCACTTGCCGGACACTCAGGCATCACCTGCCTGGCAGGCCGGATCCACCTCTCAGACATGACAGAACCACGTTCCGGAGACGCCAGAACCACCTCCCGGACAGACCGGAACCACCTTCCAGAAACGCCTGAACCACCTGCCAAGCACGCCCGAACCACCTGCTCAACTCCCCAGAATCACCTGCCTGAAACAACAAAATCACCTGCCGGGTACGCCAGAACCACCTGGCGGACAGTCCTGAATCACCTTCCGGTCATGCCGGAACCACCACTCAGACGTGCCAGAACCACGTGCCGAACATGCCAGATGCGCCTTCCAGACAGACCGGAACCACCTGCCGGACCCACCGGAACCACCTGCCGGACATGCCATAACAACCTCGCAGCCGTGCCAGAACCACGTGCCGGACACGCTGTAACCACCTACAGGACCGACCGGAATCACCTGCCAGACACGCCAGGCGCACCTGCCGAGCACACCAGAACCACCTGCTTGAATCTCCAGAACCACCTGCCAGACACGCCAAAATCACCTGCTGGCTAAGCCAGAACCATTTGCCGGACACTCCAGAATCACCTGCCGGGGATGCCTGAACCACTTCTCAGACGTGCCAGTACCACGTGCCGGACAGCCCGGAACCACCTCCCGGACAGACCGGAACCACCTGCTCGACTCGCTGGAACCACCTGCCGGACACGCCAAGATCACCTGCCGGCTATGCCAGAACCACGTGGTGGGCAGTCTGGAATCACATGCTGGGCATGCCAGAAGCACGTCTCAGATGTAGAAGAACCACGTGCAGGACACGCCGGAACCACCTAATGGACCGACCGGAACCACCTGCCGGACCTGCCTGAACCACAAGCAGTGCACGCAGGAAACACCTGCTCAACTCGCCGGGACCACCTGCCGGACACACCTGAACCACAAGCAGAGCATGCTGGGACCACCCGCTCGACTCACCAGAACCACCTGCCGGACACACCTGAACCACCTGCCAAGCACGCCGGAACCATCTGCTCAAGTCGCCAGAGCCACCTTACGGACACGCTAAAATCACCTGCCAGCTATGGCACAACCACGTGGCGGACAGTCCCAAATCACGTGCTGGGCATGCGAACCACCTCTCAAACGTACCAGAACCATGGGCTGTACACGCCAGAACCACCCCCCAGACAGACCGGAACCACCTGCCAGACACGCCAAAATCGCCTGCCTTATACGCCAGAACCACTTGGCGGACACTCCGGAATCACCTGCGGGAATGCCGCCACTAACTGTCAGATGTGCCAGAGCCACGTGCCGGACACGCTGGAACCACCTCCCAGACAGACCGGAACCACCTGCCGGACATGCCTGAACCACCTCACCAACGTGCCAGAACCAGGTGACGGATACGCCGGAACCAGTACCAGGAAAGACTGGAACAACCTCCCGGACACAGTTGCACCACCTGCCGAGCATGCCGGAGCCACCTGCCAGACACGCCTCAACCACCCGCCGAGCACGCTGGAACCACCGTCTCGACTCACAGGAACCACCTGTCGGAAACTCCCAAATCACCTGCCAGCTAGGCCAGAACCACTTGGCAGACACTCCAGAATCACCTGCGGGGCATGCCGGAACCACCTCTCAGATTTGCCAGAACCAAATCCCGGACACGCCGGAACCACGTCCTGGACAGACCGGAACCACCTGCCAAGCACGCTGGAAAAACCTGCTCCAATCGCCGGAAACACCTGCCGGAAATGCCAAAATCACCTGCCGGCTATGCCAGAACCACTTGGCGGGCACTCCGGAATCACCTGCTGGGCATGCCAGAACCCCCTTCTGATGTGCAAGAACCCTGTGCCGGACACTCCAGAACCACCTCCCGGACACACCGGAACCACCTGCCAGACATGCCTGAACCACCTGCGAAGCATGCCGGAACCCCGTACCGGGCAGTCCAGAATCACATGCTGGGCATGCCGGAATGACGTCTCAAACGTGCGAGAACCACGTGCAGGACTTGCCGGAACCACCTCCCAGACAGACCAGAACCACCTGCCGGAAACGCCTGAACCCCCTGCCGAGCACGCCGGAACTGCCTGCTCGACGCGCCAGACCACCTGCCAGACACGCCAAAGTCACCTGCCGGCTATGCCAGAACCACTTGGCGGACACTGCAGAATCACCTGCCGGGCATGCAGGAACCACGTCTCACATGTGCCAGAACCACGTGCTGGACACGCCGGTACCACCCACTGGAAAGACCGGAAACACTTTCTGAGCATGCCAGAACAACCTGTTCCACTTGCCGGAACCACCTGCCGGACACGCCAAAATCACCTGCCGGCTATACCAGAACCACATGGCGAACACTCTGGAATCACCTGCCGGCCATCACGGAACCAGCTCTAAGACGTGACAGAACCACGTGATGGACACGCCTAAACCACCTACAGGACAGACCAGAACCACCTGCACGACATGCCTTAACCACCTGTTGAGAACGCCGGAACCACCTGCTCGACTCGCCGGAACCATGTGCCAGACACGCCAGAACCACCTCCTGTAAAGATTGGAACCACATGCTGAACACGCCGGAACCACCTGCTCGACTCACCTGAACCACCTGGAGAGGATGCTGGAGCCACCAGCTCGACTTGCCGGAACCACATGCCGGACATGCCAAAATCACCTGCCAGCCACGACAGAACCACTTGGCGGACACACCGGAATCACCTGCCGCTCCCACTGGAACCACATCTCAGACGTACCAGAACCACGTGGCAGACACACCGGAACCACATCGCGGACAGATCGAACCACATGCCGAGCATGCTGGAAACACCTGCCAAGCACGCCGGAACCACCTGCTCGTCTCGCCAGAACTACATGCTGGAAAGACCGGAACCACTTTCCGAGCATGCCAGAACAACCTGCTCGACTCGCCGGAACCACCTTCTGGACACGCCAAAATCACCTGCTGGCTACTTCAGAACCACTTGCCGGACACTCCGGAATCACCTGCCAGACATGACGGAACCACCTCCCAGACACACCGGAACCACCTGCCAGACACGCCTGAACCACCTGCGGAGCACGCCGGAAACCCCTGCTCCACTCGACGGAACCACCTGCCGGACACACCAAAATCACCTTCCAGCTATGCCAGAACCACGTGGCGAACTGTCCGGAATCACCTGCTGGGCATGCCGGCACCACCTGTCAGACGTGCCAGAACAACGTGCCGGACACGCCAGAACCACCTCCCGGACAGACCAGAACAACCTGCTCGACTTGCCGTAACCACCTGCCAAGTACGCTGGAACCACATGATTGACTCGCCAGAACCACCGGCCAGACACGCCAAAATCACCTGCCGGCTACACCAGAACCACTTGGTGGACACTCCGGAATCACCTTCCGTGCATGCCAGAACCACCTCTTCCACGTGACAGAACCAGGTGCCGGACACGCCGGAACCACCCCCCAGACAGCCAGGAACCACCTGCCGGACACGCCTGAACCATCTGCCGAGCAAGCCGTACCCACCAGCTCGACTCGCCGGAACCACCTGCCAGACACGCCAAAATCCTCTCCCGGTTACACTAGAGCCACTTGCCGGACACTCAGGCATCACCTGCCTGGCAGGCCGGATCCACCTCTCAGACATGACAGAACCACGTTCCGGAGACGCCAGAACCACCTCCCGGACAGACCGGAACCACCTTCCAGAAACGCCTGAACCACCTGCCAAGCACGCCCGAACCACCTGCTCAACTCCCCAGAATCACCTGCCTGAAACAACAAAATCACCTGCCGGGTACGCCAGAACCACCTGGCGGACAGTCCTGAATCACCTTCCGGTCATGCCGGAACCACCACTCAGACGTGTCAGAACCACATGCCAGACTCGCCGGAACCACCTGCCGGACACACCAAAATCATCTCCTGGTTACACTAGAGTCACGTGGCGCACACTCCGGGATCACCTGCCTGGCAGGCCGGAACCACCTCTCAGACCTGACAGAACCACGTGCCGAACACGCTGGAACTACCTCCCGGACAGACCGGAACCACCATCCGGACACGCCTGAAACACCTGCCGAGCACGCCGGAACCACCTGCTCGACTCGTCGGAATCACCTACCTGACATGCCAAAATCACATGCTGGCTATGTGAGAACCACCTGGCGGTCACTACGGAATCACCTCCCGGGCATGCCGGAACCACCCCTCAAATGACCCAGGACCATGTGCTGAACACGCAGGAACCAAATCCTGGACAGACCGGAACCACCTGACGAAAATGTTGGAACCACCGGCTCAACTCGCCAGAACCACCTGCCAGACACGCCAGGCGCACCTGCCGAGCACACTGGAACCACCTGCTTGAATCTCCAGAACCACCTGCCGGACACGCCAAAATCACCTGCCAGCTAAGCCAAAACCATTTGCCGGACACTCTGGAATCACCTGCCGGGGATGCCTGAACCACTTCTCAGACGTGCCAGTACCACGTGCCAGACAGCCCGGAACCACCTCCCAGACAGACCGGAACCACCTGCTCGACTCGCTGGAACCACCTGCCGGACACACCAAGATCACCTGCCAGCTACGCAAGAACCACGTGGTGGGCAGTGCAGAATCACATGCTGGGCATGCCAGAAGCATGTCTCAGATGTACAAGAACCACATGCAGGACATGCTGGAACCACCTAAAGGACCGACCGGAACCACCTGCTGGACCTGCCTGAACCACAAGCAGTGCACGCCAGAACCACCTGCTCAACTCGCCAGGACCACCTGCCGGACATGCCTGAACCACCTGCCGAGCACTCCGGAACTATCTGCTCAAGTCGCCAGAGCCACCTTACGGACACACTAAAGTCACCTGCTGGCTATGGCACAACCATGTGGCGGGCAGTCCCAAATCATGTGCTGGGCATGACGAACCACCTCTCAAACGTACCAGAACCATGGGCCGTACATGCCGGAACCACCTCCCAGACAGACCAGAACCACCTGCCAGACATGCCTGAGACACCTGCTGAGCACGCCGGAACCACCTGCTTGACTCACTGGAACCACCTGCCAGACATGCCAAAATCACCTGCCTTATAGGCCAGAACCACTTGGCGGTCACTCCACAATCACCTGCGGGAATGCTGCCACCTCCTGTCAGACGTGCCAGAACCACGTGCCGGACACGCCGGAACCACCTCCCAGACAGACCAGAACCACCTGCCAGACACGCCTGAACCACCTGCCAAGCATGCCAGAACCACCGGCTTGATTCATCGGAACCACCTGCCGGACATGCGAAAATCACCTCCCGGCTACGCCAGAACCACTTCGCAGACAGAGCAGAATCACCTGCCAGTCATGCAGGAACCACCTCTCATAGGTGCCAGAACCACGTTCCGGACAGGCCAGAACCACCTCCCAGACAGACCGGAGCCACCTTCCAGAAACGCCTGAACCACCTGCCAAACTCGCCGGAATCACCTGCCTGACATGACAAAATCACCTGCCAGGTACACCAGAACCACCTGGCGGACAGTCCTGAATCACCTTCCGGGCATGCCGGAACCACCACTCAGACGTGTCAGAACCACATGCCAGACTCGCCAGAACCACCTGTCGAACACACTGGAACCACATGCCGGACACACCAAAATCATCTCCCAATTACACTAGAGTCACTTGGCGCACACTCTGGGATCACCTGCCTGGCAGACCGGAACCACCTCTCAGACCTGACAGAACCACGTGCCGAACACGCCGGAACTACCTCCCGGACAGACCGGAACCACCATCCGGACACGCCTGAAACACCTGTCGAGCACCCTGGAACCACCTGCTCGACTCGTCGGAATCACCTACCTGACATGCCAAAATCACCTGCCGGCTATGCGAGAACCACTTGGTGGTCACTCCGGAATCACCTCCCGGGCATGTCGGAACCACATCTCAAATGACCCAGGACCATGTGCCGGACACGCCGGAACCACATCCCAGACAGACCGGAACCACCTGATGAAAATGCCGGAACCACCTGCTCGACTTGCCGGAACCACCTGCCGGACATGCCAAGATCACCTACCGGCTACGCCAGAACCACTTTTTGGGCACTCTGGAATCACCTGCCGGACACGCTGGAACCACCTCCAGACAGACCGGAATCACCTGCCGCACACGCCTGAACCACCTGCCGAGCACGCCGGAACCACCTGATCCACTCGCCAGAACCACCTGCCGGACATGCCAAAATCACCTGCCAGCTACGCCAGAAGCACGTGGTGGACAGTCCGGAATGACCTGCCCGTCATTCCGGAAACACCTTCAGACATGCCAGAACCAACTGTCGAGCACGCCCGAACCACCTGCTCGACTCACCAGAATCACCTGCCTGACACGACAAAATCACCTGCCAGGTACGCCAGAACCACTTGGCGGACAGTCCGGAATCAGCTCCCGGGCATGCCGGAACCACCACTCAGACATGCCAGAACCACATGCCAGACTCACAGGAACCACATGCCTAACACGCCAGAACCACATGCCAGACACGCCAAAATCCTCTCCCAGTTATGCCAGAAACACGTGGCGGACTCTCTGGAATCAACAGCCGGGAGTGTGGGAACCACCTCTCAGACAGAGCGGAACCACCTGTTGGACACGCCTGAACAACATGCAGAGCACGCCAGAACCACCTGCTCCACTCGCCGGAACCACCTTCCGGACACGCTACAATCACCTGCCGGCTACGCCAGAACCACGTGGTAGACCAGCATCACCTGCCTGGCTTCCCAGAACCACTTCTCAGACGTGCCAGAACCACGTGCCGGACACTCAGGAAGCACCTCCCGGACAGACCGGAACCACCTGCCAGAGACGCCTCAACCACCTGCCGAGCATATCAGAACCACCTGGTCGACTCGCCGGAACCACCTGCAGGACAAGCCAAAATCAACTGCCGGCTACGCCAGAACCATGAGGAGGACATTCCAGATTCACCTGCCGGACATGCTGGATCCACCTCCCAGAAAGACCAGAACCACCTGCTGAGCACGCCGGAACGACCTGCCTCACTCGCCGGAACCACCTGCTGGACACGCCAAAATCACCTGCCAGCTACGTTAGAACCACGAGGAGGACGGTCCAGAATCATCTGCTGGGCATGCCGGAACCAGCTCTCAGACGTGCCAGAACCACCCTCCAGAAACGCCTGAACCACCTGCTGAGCACGCCGGAACCACCTGCTTGACTCGCCAGAACCAACTGCCGGACACGCCAAAATCACCTGCCGGCTACGCCAGAACAACTTGGCGGACACTCCGGAATCACCTGCCAGGCATGCCGCAACCACCTCTCAGACGTGCCAGAACAACATGCCGAGCACGCCGGAACCACCTCCCGGACAGACCGGAACCACCATCCGGACATTCCTGAACCACCTGCCAAGCACGCCCGAACAACCTGCTCGACTCACCGGAATCACCTGCCTGACATGCCAAAATCACCTGCCGGGTATGCCAGAACCACTTGGCGCACACTCCGGAATCACCAGCCGGGCATGCAGGAACCACCTCTCAGACGTGCCAGAGCCACGTGCCAGACACGCCGGTACCACCTCCGGGACAGACCAGAACCACTTTCCGAGCATGCCAGAACAACCTGCTCCACTTGCAGGAACCACCTGCCAGACACGCCAAAGTGACCTGCCGGCAATGCCAGAACCACGTGGCGGACAGTCCGGAATCACCTGTCGGGCATCCCGAAAACACCTCTATGATGTGACAGAACCACGTGCCGGACACGCCTAAACCACCTACAGGACAGACCAGAACCACCTGCACGACATGCCTGAACCACCTGTTGAGAACCCTGGAACCACCTGCTCGACTCGACGTAACCACATGCCGGACACGCCGGAACCACCTCCCGGACAAATCAGAACCACATGCCGAGCACACCAGAACCACCGGCTTGACTTGCCGGAACCACCTGCCAGACACGCAAAAATCAACGGGCGGCTATGCCTATACCACTTGGCACACACTCCAGAATCAGCTGTCGGGCATGCCGAAACCACCTCCAACACAGACTGGAACCACCTGCTGAGCACGCCGGAACCACCTGCTCAACTCACTGGAACCACCTGCTGGACACGCCAAAATCACCTGCTGGCTATGCCAGAACCATGAGGAGGACATTCCGGAATCATCTGCCAGGCATGCGGGAACCAGCTCTCAGACGTGTCAGAACCAAGTGCCGGACACTCAGGAAGCACCTCCCGAAGAGACCGGAACCACCTGCCGGACATGCCTGAACCACCTGCCCAGCACGCTGGAACCACCTGCTCGACTCGCCGGCATCACCTACCTGACATGCCAAAATCACCTGCCGGCTACACAAGAACCATGCGGCGTACAGTCAGGAATCACCTGCTGTGCATGATGGAACCACCTCTCAAATGTGCCAGGACAACGTGCTGGACACGCCGGAACCACCTCCCGGACAGACCAGAACCTCCTGCCGAAAATGCCGAAACCACCCGCTCGACTCTCCGGAACCACCTGCCAGACATGCCAAGATCACCTGCCGGCTACGCCAGAACCACTTTTCGGACACTCTGGAATCACCTGCCGGGTATGAAGGAACCACCTCTCAGACGTGCCAGAACCACGGGCCGGACACACCGGAACCACCTCCAGACAGACCGGAACCACCTGCAGCACACGCCTGAACCACCTGTCCAGCACGCCGGAACCACCTGCTCCACTCGCCGGAACCACCTGCCGGACTCACCAAAGTCACCTGCCGGCTATGCCAGAAGCACGTGGCAGACAGTCCGGAATCACCTGCCCGGCGTGCCGGACCCACATTCAGACATGCCAGAACCACGTGCCGGACATGCCGGAACCACCTCCCAGACAGAGCGGAACAAACTGCCAAACATTCCTGAACCACCTGCCGAGCACGCCAGAACTCCTGCTCGACTCGCCTGAACCGTCTGCGCCAAAATCATGTGCCGGCTACGCCAGAAACACTTGGCGGTCACTCCGGAATCACTTCCCGGGCATGACGGAACCACCTCTCAAATGAGCCAGGACCACGTGCCGGACACACCAAAATCCTCTCCCAGTTATGCCACAAACACATGGCGGACTCTCTGGAATTAACAGCCGGGAGTGCGGGAACCACCTCTCAGACAGAGCGGAACCACCTGCCAGACATGCCTGAACCACCTGCTGAGCGTGCCTTAACCATCTCTCCACTCGCTGGAACCACCTGCCGGACATGCCGAAATCACCTACCGGCTACACCAGAACCACTTGCTGGAAACTCCGGAATCACCTACCGGGCATGCAGGAACCACGTCTCAGACGTGCCAGAACCACGTAACAAACATGACGGAACCACCTCCCGGACAGACCGGAACCAATTGCCAAGCACTCCAGAACCACCTGCCGAGCATGCCGGAACCACCTGCTCGAATCGCTGGAGCCACCTGCCGGACTCGCCAATATCACCTTCTGGGTACGCCCAAACGATTTGGCAGACAGTCCGGAATCACATGCTGGTCATGCCTGAACCACCACTCAGACGTGCCAGAACCACGTGCCGGACACGCCGGAACCAACTGCCAAGCACCCCGGAACCACCTGCTCTACTCGCCGGAACCACCTTACGGACACGCCAAAATCACCTCCCAGCTATGCCTGAACCACTGGCGGTCACTGCAAAATCATCTGCCCAACATGCCTGAACCAACTCATGAGCACGCCGGAACCTCCTGCTCGACTTGCTGGAACCACCTGCCAAACATGCCTGAACCACCTGCCGAGCACGCCAGAACCGCCTGCTCCTCTCACCGCAACGACCTGCCAGACAAGCCAAAATCACCTGCTGGCTATGCCAGAACCACGAGGAGGACAGTCGGGAATCAACCACCGGACACACCGGAACCACCTCCCAAACAGACTGGAACCTCCTGCCGAGCACGCCGGAACCACCTGCTCCACTCGCGGGAACCACCTGCCCGACAAGCCACAATCACCTGTCGTCTACACCAGAACCACTTTGCGGACACTCTGGAATCACCTGCCGGGCATGCCGGAACCACCTCTCAGATGTGCCAGAGCCACGTGCCGGACACGCCGGAACCAACTCCCGGAGAGACCGGAACCACATGCCAGACATGCCTGAGACACCTGCCGAGCACGCCGGAACCACCTGCTCGACTCACCAGAACCACCTGCCAGACATGCCAAAATCGCCTGCCTTATACGCCAGAACCACTTGGCGGACACTCCAGAATCACCTGCGGGAATGCCGCCACTAACTGTCAGACGTGCCAGAGCCACGTGCCGGACACGCTGGAACCACCTCCCAGACAGACCGGAACCACCTGCCGGACATGCCTGAACCACCTCACTAAAGTGCCAGAACCAGGTGACGGATATGCCGGAACCAGCTCCAGGACAAACCGGAACCACCTCCCGGACACAGTTGCACCACCTGCCGAGCACGCCGGAACCACTGGCTCGACTCTCAGGAACCACCTGTCGGAAACTCCCAAATCACCTGCCGGCTAGGCCAGAACCACTTGGCGGACACTCCAGAATCACCTGCGGGACATGCCAGAACCACCTCTCAGATGTGCCAGAACCAAGTGCCGGACACGCCGGAACCACCTCCTGGACAGACCGGAGCCACCTGCCGAGCACGCTGGAAAAACCTGCTCCAATCGCTGAAAACACCTGCCGGAAATGCCAACATCACCTGCTGGCTACTCCAGAAACACTTGGCGGACACTCCGGAATCACCTGCCGGGCATTCCGGAACCCCCTTCTGATGTGCGAGAACCCCGTGGTGGACACTCCAGAACCACCTCCTGGACACACCGGAACCACCTGCCAGACATGCCTCAACCACCTGCCGAGCACACCAGAACCACCTGCCCAGCACGCCGGAACCACGTGCCGGACACACCAAAATCACCTGCCGGCTACACCAGAACCACGTACCAGGCAGTCCAGAATCACATGCTGGGCATGCCGGAATCACGTCTCAAATGTGCAAGAACCACGTGCAGGATTTGCCGGAACCACCTCCCGGACAGACCAGAACCACCTGCCGGAAACACCTGAACCACCTGCCGAGCACGCCAGAACCACCTGCTCAACGTACCAGAACGACCTGCCAGACATGCCAAAATCACCTGCCTTATATGCCAGAACCACTTGGCGGTCACTCCGCAATCACCTGCGGGAATGCTGTCACCTCCTGTCAGACGTGCCAGAACCACGTGCCGGACACGCCGGAACCACCTCCCAGACAGACCAGAACCACCTGCCGGACACGCCAAAATCACCTGTCGGCTATGCCAGAAGAACTTGGCGGTCACTCCAGAATCACCTGCCGGGCATCCCGGCACCACGTCTCAGACGTTCCAGATCCACCTGCCGGACGGACCGGAACCACCTCCCAGACAGACCGGAACCACTTTCCGAGCATGCCAGAACAACCTGCTCCCCTTGCCGAAACCACCTGCGGGACACGCCAAAGTGACCTGCCAGCAACGCTGGAACCATGTGGCGGACAGTCCGGAATCACCTGTCGGTCATCCCGGAACCACCTCTAAGACGTGACAGAACCACGTACCGGACACGCCTAAACCACCTACAGGACAGACCAGAACCACCTGCACGACACACCTGAAGCACCTGTCAAGAACCCTGGAACCACCTGTTCGACTTGCCGTAACCACATGCTGGACACACCGGAACCACCTCCCGCACAGATCGGAACCACATGCCAAGCATGCCGGAACCAACTGCTCGACTCGCTGGAACCACCTGCCGAGCACGCCGGAACCACCTGCTCGACTCACCAGAACCACCTGCCCAAGATGCCAAAATCACCTGCTGGCTATGACAAAACCACTTGGCAGACACTCCACAGTCAGCTGCCGGGCATGCCAAAACCACCTCTCAGATGTGCCAGAACAACCTGCCGGACACGCCAGAACCACCTGCTCCACTCGCCAGAACCACCTGCAGGACAATCCAAAATCAACTGCCGGCTACGCTAGAACCACGTGGAGAATAGTCCAGAATCACCTGCCGGACATGCCTGAACCATCTCCCAGTCATACCAGAACTACCTGCAGAGCATGCCAGAACCACCTGCTCCACTGTCCGGAACCACCTGCTGGACACGCCAGAATCACCTGCTGGCTATGCCAGAACCACGAGGAGGACAGTCCGGAATCATCTACCGGGCATGCAGGAACCAGCTCTCAGCCGTGCCAGAACCACCTGCCGGACACGCCTGAACCACCTGCTGAGCATGCCGGAACCACCTGCTTTACTCGCCAGAACCACCTGCCGGAGACACCAAAATCACCTGCCGCCGATCCCAGAACCACTTGGCAGACACTCCGGAATCATCTGCAGGGCATGCCAGAACCACCTCTCAGACGTGACAGAACCAGTGCCGGACACGCCAGAACCACCACCCAGACCTCCTGGAACCACCTGCTGAGCATGCCGGAACCACCTGATTGACTCACCGGAACCACCTGCCAGAAACGCCTGAACCACTTGCCGAGCACGCCAGAATGACCTACTCAACATGGCGGAACCACCTGCCGGACACACCAAAATCACCTGCTGGCTATGCAAGAACCACTTGGCGGAAACTCCGGAATCACCTGCTGGGCATGCCGGAACCACCTCTCAGACGTGCCAGGACCACATGCCCGAGACGCCGGAACCACCTCCCGGAATGACCCGAACCACCTTCTAGGCACGCCAAAATCACCTGCCAGCTACGCCAGAACCACTTGGCGGACACTCCGGAATAAGCTTCTAGGCATGCCGGAACCATCACTCAGACGTGCCAGAACCACGTGCCAGACTCGCCAGAACCACCTCCTGGAGAGCCCGGAACCAGCTGCCGGACATGCCTGAACCACCTGCCGAGCACGCCGGAACCACCTGCTGGACATGCCATAATCCTCTCCCAGTTATGCCAGAAACAAGTGGCGGACACTCTGGAATCACCAGCCGGGCATGCCGGAACCACCTCTCAGACGTGCCAAAACCACGTGCTAGACACGCTGAATCGACCCCCCTTACAAAAGGAACCACTTTCTGAGCATGCCAGAACAACCTGCTCCACTTGCCAGAACCACCTGCCGGACACGCCAAAGTGACCTGCCGGCAACGCCAGAACCATGTGGCGGACACTCCGCAATCACCTGTCGGGCATCGTGTAACCACCTCTAAGACGTGACAGAACCACGTACCAGACACGTCTAAACCACCTACAGGACAAACCAGAACCACCTGCACGACACGCCGGAACCACCTGCCGAGCACCCCGGAACCACCTGCTCAATTCGCTGGAACCACCTGCCGGACAGGGCAAAATAACCTGCCAGCTACGCCAGAACAATTTGGCGGACACTCCAGAATCACATGCCGGGAATTCCGGCACCACATCTCAGACGTGCCAGAACCACGTGCTGGACATGCCGGAACCACCTCCCAGACAGACCGCCACAACCAGCAGGACACTCCTGAACCACCTGCCGAGCACGGCAAAACCACCTGCCCGACTCGCCGGAACAACCTGCCAGACACGGCAAAATCACCTGCCGGCTACGCCAGAACCACTTGGCGGACACTCCTGAATCACCTGCCATGCATGCCAGAACCACCTATCAGATGTGCCAGAACCAGATGCCAGACACGCCAGAACCACGTCACGGACTGACCGGAAACACCTGCCGGACACACCTGAACCATCTGCCGAGCACGCAGGGACCAACTGCTTGACTCGCAGGAACTGCCTGCTGGACATGCCAAAATCCCCTGCCAGCTACAATAGAACCACTTGGCAGACTCTCCGGAATCACGTGCCGGACAGGCCAGAACCACCTCCCGGACAGACCGGAACCACGTGCCGGACACGCCAAAATCACCTGCCAGCTAAGCCAGAACCATTTGCCGGACACTCCGGAATCACCTGCCAGGGATGCCTGAACCACTTCTCCGATGTGCCAGTACCACGTGCCGGACAGCCTGGAACCACCTCGCAGACAGACCAGAACCAAATGCCGGACACTCTAAAATCACCTGCTGGCTAAGCCGGAACCATTTGCCGGACACTCCGGAATCACCTGCCGAGCACGCCGGAACCACCTGTTCAACATGCCGAAACCACCTGCCGGACATGCCAAAATAACCAGCCGGCTATGCCAGAACCACTTGGTAGACACCCCAGAATCACCTGCCGGGCATGCCAGAACCACCTCACCCACGTGCCAGAACCAGGTGACAGATATGCCGGAACCACCTCCAGGACATACCGGAACACCTGCCAGACACAGTTGCACCACCTGCCAAGCACCCCGGAGCCACCTGCCAGACAGGCCTCAGCCACCTGCGAGCATGCCGGAACCACCAGCTCGACTTGCAGGAACCACCTGCCGGAAACTCCCAAATCACCTGCCGGCTAGGCCAGAACCACATGTGGACACTCCAGAATCACCCGCAGGGCATGCCGGAACCACCTCTCAGACATGCCAGAACCAACTCCCGGACACGCTGGAACCACCTCCCGGACAGACCAGAACCCCCTGTTGAGCACGCTGGAAAAACCTGCTCCAATCGGCGGAACCACCTGCTGGAAATGCCAAAATCACCTGCCGGCTACGCCAGAACCACTTGGTGGACACTCCGGAATCACCTGCTGGGCATGCCGGAACCCCCTTCTTACATGCGAGAACCCCATGCTGGATACTCCAGAGCCACCTCCCGGACACACCGGAACCACCTGCCGGACATGCCTGAACCACCCGCCGAGCACGCCAGAACCACCTGCCGAGCACGCCGGAACCATGTGCCGGACACACCAAAATCACCTGCCGCTACAACAGAACCACGTGGCGGGCAGTCCAGAATCACATGCTGGGCATGCCGGAATCATGTCTCAAACATGCAAGAACCACATGCAGGACTTGCTGGAACCACCTCCCGGACAGACCAGAACCACCTGCCGGACATGCCTGAACCACCTGCCGAGCACGCCGGAACCACCTGCTCGACGTACCAGAACGACGTGCCAGACATGCCAAAATCACCTGCCTTATATGCGAGAACCACTTGGCGGACACTCCGGAATCACCTGTCGGGCATCGTGTAACCACCTCTAAGACGTGACAGAACCATGTACCAGACATGCCGAAACCGCCTACAGGACAGACCAGAACCACCTGCATGACACACCGGAACCACCTGCCGAGCACCCCAGAACCACCTGCTCAATTCGCCAGAACCACCTGCCGGACAGGGCAAAATCACCTGCCGGCTACGCCAGAACCACTTGGCGGACACTCCGGAATCACCTGCCGTGCATGACGGAACCACCTTCAGATGTGCCAGAACCACGTGCCGGACACGCCAGAACCATGTAACGGACTGACCGGAAACACCTGCCGGACACACCTGAACCATATGCCGAGAACGCAGGGACCACCTGCTCGACTCGCAGGAACTGCCTGCCGGACATGCAAAATTCCCCTGCCAGCTACAAGAGAACCACTTGGCGGACTCTCCGGAATCACGTGCTGGGCATGCCAGAACCACCTCTCTGACGTGCCAGAACCACGTGCCGGACACGCCGGAACCACCTCCCGGACAGGCCGGAACCACCTGCCGGACACGACAAAATCACCTGCCAGCTAAGCCAGAACCATTTGCTGGACACTCTGGAATCACCTGCCAGGGATGCCTCAACCACTTCTCAGACGTGCCAGTACCACGTGCCGGACAGCCCGGAACCACCTCGTGGACAGACCGGAACCACCTGGTCGACTCGCCAGAAAAACCTACCGGACATGCCAAGATCACCTGCTGGCTACGCCAGAACCACGTGGCGGGCAGTCTGGAATGACATGCTGGGCATGCCGGAGGTACGTCTCAGACGTGAAAGAACCACGTGCAGGACACGCCGGAACCACCTAATGGACCGACCGGAACCACCTGCCGGACCTGCCTGAACCACAAGCAGTGCACGCCAGAACCACCTGCTCAACTTGCTGGGACCACCTGCCAGACACGCCTGAACCACATGCCGAGCACGCCGGAACCGTCTGCTCGAGTCGCCGGAGCCATCTTCCAGACACGCTAAAATCACCTGCTGGCTATGGCACAACCACGTGGCGGACAGTCCCAAATCATGTACTGGGCATGACGAACTACCTCTCAAACGTACCAGAACCATGGGCCATACATGCCGGAACCACCTCCTGGACAGACCGGAACCACCTGCCGGACATGCCTGAGACATCTGCCGAGCACGCCGGAACCACCTGTTCGATGCGCCGAAACCACCTGCCAGACACACCAAAATGACCTGCCGGCTACGACAGAACCACTTAGCGGACACTCAGGAATCACCTGCCGGCTATGCCGGAACCACCTCTCAGACGTGCCACAACCACGTGACGGACACGCCGGAACCTCCTCCCAGATAGACCGGAACCACCTGCCGGACATGCCTGAGACACCTGCCGAGCACGCAGGAACCACCTGCTCGACTCACCAGAACCACCTGCTGGACATGCCAAAATCAACTGCCAGCTATGCCAGAACCACTTGGCAGACACCCAGGAATCACCTGCCAGGCATGCCGGAACCACCTCACCAACGTGCCAGAACCAGGTGACAGATACACCAGAAACGCCTCCAGGACAGACCGGAACCACCTGCCAGACACAGTTGCACCACCTGCTGAGTACGCCGGAGCCACCTGCTGGACACGTCTCAACCACCTTCCGAGCACGCCGGAACCAACGGCTCGACTTACAGAAATCACCTGCTGGAAACTCCCAAATCACCTGCCGGCTAGGCCAGAACCACTTGGCAGACACTCCAGAATCACCTGCGGGGCATGCCGGAACCACCTCTCAGTTGTGCCAGAACCAAGTGCCGGACACGCCAGAACCACCACCCAGAGAGACCAGAACCACCTGCCGAGCATGCTGGAACCACCTGCTCCAATCGCCGGAACCACCTGCCGGACATGCCAAAATCACCTGCTGGCTATGCCAGAACCACTTGGCGGACACTCCAGAATCACCTGCCGGGCATGCCGGAACCCCCTTCTGACGTGAGAGAACCACGAGCCGCACACTCCAGAACCACCTCCCGGACACAACGGAACCACTTGCCGGACATGCCTGAACCACCTGCCGAGCACGCCGGAACCACCTGCTGAGCACGCCGGAACCACGTGCCGGACACACCAAAATCACCTGCCGGCTACGCCAGAACCACATGCTGGGCACTTCAGAATCACATGCTGGGCATGCCGGAATCACGTCTCAAACGTGCAAGAACCACATGCAGAACACGCCGGAACCACCTCCCGGACAGACCGGAACCACCTGCTGGACACGCCTGAACCACCTGCTGAGCACACTGGAACCACCTGTTCGACTCACCGGAACCACCTGCCAGACACGCCAAAATCACCTGCCTTATACGCCAGAATCACTTGGCGGACACTCCGGAATCACCTGCAGGAATGCCGCCACTACCTGTCAGACGTGCCAGAACCACGTGCCGGACATGCCAGAACCACCTCCCAGACAGACCGGAACCACCTGCTGGACATGCCTGAACCACCTGCCAAGCACGCCGGAAGCACCTGCCGGAAACGCCAAAATCAGCTGCCGGCTGCACCAGAACCTCTAGGCGGACACTCTGGAATCAGCTGCTGGGAATGCCAGAACCCCCTGTCAGACGTGCCAGAACCACGTGCTGGAGCCGCCAGAACCACCTCCCGAACAGACCGGAGCCACCAGCCGGACATGACTGAACCACCTGCCGGCTACGCCAGAACCACTTGGCAGACACTCCTCAATGACCTGCCGGTCATGCCGGAACCACGTCTCAGATGTGCCAGAGCCAAGCTCCGGACACACTGGAACCACCTCTCGGGCGGACCGGAACCACCTGCCAGACATGCCTGAACCACCTGACGAGCACGCCAGAACCACCTGCTCGACTCGCCGCAACCACCTACCGACAAGCCAAAATCACCTGCTGGCTAAGCCAGAACCACTTGGCGCACACTCTGGAATCACCTGCCGGGCAAGCCAGAACCACCTCTCTTACGTGCCAGAACCACGTGCCAGACATGCCGGAACCACCTTCTGGACAGAGCAGAGCCACCTGCGGGAAACGCCTGAACCACCTGCCTAGCGTCCTGGAAACACCTGCTCCACTTGCCAGAACCACCTACCGGACACACCAAAATCACCTGCCGGCTATGCCATAATCACGTGGCGGACACACCGGAATCACCTACCGGTCATGCCGGCACCACCTCTCAGACGTGCCAGAACCATGTGCCAGACACCCTGGAACCACCTCTCGGACAGACTAGAACCACCTGCCAGACACGCATGAACCACCTGCTGAGCATGCCGGAACCACCTGCTCGACTCGCCGGAACCACCTGTCGACAAGCCAAAATCACATGCCGGCTACGCAAGAACCACTTGGCCGACACTCCGGAATCACCTGCCAGGCATGCCGGAACCACCTCTCACACATGCCAGAACCATGTGCCAGACATGCCGGAACCACCTCCTGGACAGAGGGGAACCTCCTGCCAGACACGCCTGAACCACTTGGTCACTCCGGAATCACCTGCCGGGCGTCCCAGCACCGTGTCTCAGAGGTTCCAGAACTACGTGCCGGATGGGCCGGAACCACCTCCCGGACAGACCGAAACTACCTGCCGGACATGCCTGAACCACCTGCCAAGCATGCCGGAACCACCTGCTTGAATCGCCAGAACCACCTGCCGGACACACCAAAATCACCTGCCAGCTATGCCAGAAGCATTTGGCAGACACTGCGGAATCACTTGCCGGGTTGCAGGAACCACCTCTCAGACGTGCCCAAACCACGTGCCGGACACGCCGGTACCACCTCCCGGACAGACCGGAACCACTTTCTGAGCATGCCAGAACAACCTGCTCCACTTTCCGGAACCACCTGCCAGACACGCCAAAGTGACCTGACAGCAACGCCAGAACCACTTGGCGGACAGTCCGGAATCATCTGCAGGGCATGCCGGAACCACCTCTCAGATGTGACAGAACCACGTGCCGGACACGCCAGAACCACCACCCAGACCTCCCGGAACCACCTGCCGAGCACGCCGGAACCACCTGATTGACTTGCTGGAACCACCTGCCGGACACGCCTGAACCACCTGCTGAGCACGCTGGAACCACCTGCTCAACTCGCCGGAACCACCTGCAGGAGACACCAAAATCACCTGCTGGCTACACCAGAACTAGTTGGCGGACACTCCGCAATCACCTGCCCAGCATGCCAGAACCACCTCTCAGACATGCCAGAACCCAGTGCCGGAAACCCTGGAACCACCTCCCGGACGGACGGGAACCACCTGAAGGACATGCCTGAACCACCTGACGAGCACGCTGGAGCATCCTGCTCGACTCGCCGGAACCACCTGCCAGACATGCCTGAACCACCTGCCGAGCACACCGGAACCGCCTGCATCACTCACGGGAACCACCAGCCGGACATGCCAAAATCTCCTGCCGGCTACGCCAGAACCACTTGGCGGAAACTCCGGAATCACCTGCCGGGCATGCCGGAACCACCTCTCAGACATGCCAGGACCCTGTGCCCGAGATGCCGGAACCACCTCCAGTCATGACCAGAACCACCTTCTAGACACACCAAGATCACCTGCCGGCTACGCCAGAACCACTTGGTGGACACTCCAGAATAACATTCCGGGCATGCCGGAACCATCACTCAGACATGCCAGAACCACGTGCCGGACTCGCCAGAACCACCACCCGGAGAGCCCGGAACCAGCTGCTGGACACGCCTGAACCACATGACGAGCATGCCGGAACCACCTGCTGGACATGCCAAAATCCTCTCCCGGTTACGCCAGAAACAAGTGGCGGACACTCTGGAATCACCAGCCGGGCATGCCGGAACCACCTCTCAGACATGCCAAAACCACATGCCGGACACGCTGAATCCACCCCCCTTACAAAGGGAACCACTTTCTGAGCATGCCAGAACGACCTGCTCCACTTGTCAGAACCACCTGCCGGACACGCCAAAGTGACCTGCCAGCAACGCCAGAACCACGTGGCGGACACTCCGGAATCACCTGCCGTGCATGACGGAACCACCTTCAGATGTGCCAGAACCACGTGCCGGACACGCCAGAACCACGTCACGGACTGACCGTAAACACCTGCCGGACACACCTGAACCATATGCCGAGCACGCAGGGACCACCTGCTCGACTCGCAGGAACCGCCTGCCGGACACGCCAAAATCACCTGCCAGCTACAATAGAACCACTTGGCGGACTCTCCGGAATCACGTGCCGGGAATGCCAGAACCACCTCTCCGACATGCCAGAACCAGGTGCCGGACATGCTGGAACCACCTGGGGGACACGCCAAAATCATCTGCCGGATAAGCCAGAACCATTTGCTGGACACTCCGGAATCACCTGCCAGGGATGCCTGAACCACTTCTCTGACGTGCCAGTACCACGTGCCAGACAGCCTGGAACCACCTCGTGGACAGACCGGAACCACCTGCTTGACTCGCCGGAACCACCTGCCGAACATGCCAAGATCACCTGCCGGCTACACCAGAACCACGTGGCGGGCAGTCTGGAATCACATGCTGGGCATGCTGGAAGCACGTCTCAGATGTGCAAGAACCACGTGCAGGACACGCTGGAACCACCTAATGGACCGACTGAAACCAACTGCCAGACCTGCCTGAACCGCAAGCAGTGCACGCCACAACCACCTGCTCAACTCACCGGGACCACCTGCCGGACACACCTGAACCACAAGCAGAGCATGCTGGGACCACCCGCTCGACTCACTGGAACCACCTGCTGGACACACCTGAACCACCTTCCAAGAACACCGGAACCATCTGCTCAAGTCGCCGGAGCCACCTTCCGGACACGCTAAAATCACCTGCCGGCTATGGCACAACCACATGGCGGCCAGTCCCAAACAACATGCTGGGCATGACTAACCACCTCTCAAACGGACCAGAACCATGGGCCATACACGCCGGAACCACCTCCCAGACAGACCGGAACCACCTGCTGGACACACCTGAACCACCTGCCGAGCACGCCGGAACCACCTGTTCGACGTGCTGAAACCACATGCCGGACATGCCAAAATGACCTGCCGGCTACGACAGAACCACTTAGCAGACACTCCAGAATCACCTGCCGGCTATGCCGAAACCACCTCTCAGATGTGCCACAACCACGTGACGGACATGCTGGAACCTCCTCCTGGACAGACCAGAACCACCTGTGGGACATGCCTGAGACACCTGCCGAGCACGCAGGAACCACCTGCTCGACTCACCGGAACCACCTGCCGGACATGCCAAAATCACCTGCCGGCTATGCCAGAACCACTTGGCAGACACCCCGGAATCACCTGTCGGGCATGCCGGAACCACCTCACCAACGTGCCAGAACCAGGTAACAGATACGCCAGAACCACCTCCAGGACAGACTGGAACCACCTGCCAGACATAGTTGTACCACCTGCCGAGCACGCCAGAACCACTGGCTCGACTCGCAGGAACCACCTGCCAGAAACTCCCAAATCACCTGCCGTCTAGGCCAGAACCACTTGGCAGACACTCCAGAATCACCTGCGGGGCATGCCGGAACCACCTCTCAGACGTGCCAGAACCAAGTGCCGGACAAGCCGGAACCACCACCCGGACAGACCAGAACCACCTGCCGAGCAAGCTGGAACCACCTGCTCCAATTGCCAGAACCACCTGCCGGCCATGCCAAAATCACCTGCTGGCTATGACAGAACCACTTGGCGAACACTCCGGAATCAGCTGCCGGGCATGCCGGAACCCCCTTCTGACGTGAGAGAACCATGAGCCGGACACTCCAGAACCACCTCCCGGACACACCAGAATCACCTGCTGAGCACGCCAGAACCATGTGCCGGACACACCAAAATCACCAGCCGGCTACGCCAGAACAATATGCCGGGCAGTTCAGAATCACATGCTGGGCATGCCAGAATCACGTCTCAAACGTGCAAGAACCACATGCAGGACACGCCAGAACCACCTCCCGGACAGACCGGAACCACCTGCTGGACACGTCTGAACCACCTGCCGAGCACGCCGGAACCACCTGCTCGACTCACCGGAACCACCTGCCAGACACGCCAAAATCACCTGCCTTATACGCCAGAATCACTTGGCGGACACTCCAGAATCACCTGCAGGAATGCCGCCACTACCTGTCAGACGTGCCAGAACCACGTGCCGGACACGCCGGAACCACCTCCCAGACAGACCAGAACCACCTGCCGGACATGCCTGAACCACCTGCCAAGCACACCGGAACCACCTGCCGGACACGCCAAAATCACCTGCCGGCTGCGCCAGAACCACTAGGCAGACACTCTGGAATCAGCTGCCGGGAATGCCGGAACCCCCTGTCAGACGTGCCAGAACCACGTGCTGGAGCCACCGGAACCACATCCCGGACAGACCGGAACCACCTGCCGGACACCCCTGAACCACCTGCCTGCTACGCCAGAACCACTTGGCGGACACTCTGGAATAACCTGCCGGTCATGCCGAAACTACGTCTCAGACGTGCCAGAGCCAAGTGCCGGACACGCAGGAACCACTTCTCAGGCGGACCGGAACCACCTGCAGACATGCCTGAACCACCTGACAAGCACGCTGGAACCACCTGCTCGACTCGCCGGAACCACCTGCCGACAAGCCAAAATCACCTGCCGGCTATGCCAGAACCACTTGTGGACACTCCGGAATCACCTGCCGGGCAAGCCGGAACCACCTCTCTCACGTGCCAGAACCACGTGCCAGACATCCGGAACCACCTCCTGGACAGAGCGGAACCACCTGCGGGAAACGCCTGAACCACCTGCCTAGCATGGTGGAAACACCTGCACCACTTGCCAGAACCACCTACCCGACACGCCAAAATCACCTGCCAGTATGCCATAATCACGTGGCGGACACACCGGAATCACCTGCCGGTCATGCCGGCACCACCTCTCAGATGTGCCAGAACCACGTGCCGGACACGCTGGAACCACCTCTCAGACAGACTAGAACCACCTGCCAGACACGCATGAACCACCTGCTGAGCACGCCAGAACCACCTGCTCGACTCGCCAGAACCACTTGGTGGTCATCCGGAATCACCTGCCGGGCATCCCAGCACCACCTCTCACACGTGCCAGAACCACGTGCCAGACATGCCGTAACCACCTCCTGGACAGACCAGAACCACGTGCTGGAAACGCCTGAACCAACTGCCGAGCATGCTGGAAACACCTGCTCCACTTGCCAGAACTACCTGCCAGACATGCCAAAATCACCTGCAAGCTACGCCAGAACCACTTGGCAGTCACTCCAGAATCACATGCCGGGCATCCCGGCACCACGTCTCAGACATCCCAGAACCACGTGCTGGACGGGCAGGAACCACCTCCCGGACAGACCGGAACCACCTGCCGAGCATGCCGGAACCACCTGCTTGACTCGCTGGAACCACCTTCCGGACACACCAAAATGAGCTGCCGGCTACGCCAGAACCACTTGGTGGACACTCCGGAATCACCTGCCAGGAATGCCAGGACCCCCTCTCAGACATGCCAGAACCACGTGCCGCACATGCCGGAAACACCTCCCAGACAGACAGGAACCACCTGCCGGACACGACTGAACCATCTGCCGTGGAAGCCGGAACTCCTGTTCGACTCGCCTGAACCTTCTGCCGGATGCGTCAAAATCACATGCCGGCTATGCCAGAACCACTTGGCGGAGACTCTGTAATCACCCACCAGGCATGCCGGAACCACCTCTCAGACGTGCCAGAACCAAGTGTTGGACACATGGGAACCACCGCCCGGACAGACCAGAACCACCTGCTGAGCATGCCAGAACCACCTGCTCGACCCTCCGGAACCACTGCCGGAAACGCCAATATCGCCTGCCGGCTACATCAGAACCACGTGGCAGACAGTCCGGAATCACCCGCTGGGCATGCCGGAACCACCTCTCAGACGGGGCAGAAACACGTGCCAGACATGCCGGAAGCACATCCCGGACAGACTGGAACCACCTGCCACACCCATCGGAACCACCTGCCGGCTATGCCAGAACCACTTGGCAGACACTCCAGAATCACCTGCTGGACAAGCTGGAACCACCTCTCACACGTGCCACAACCACGTGCCAGACATGCCAGAACCACCTCCTGGACAGAGTGGAACCACCTGCCGAGCATGCTGGAAACACCTGCTCCACTTGCCAGAACGACCTGCTGGACAGGCCAAAATCACCTGCCAGCTACGCCAGAACCACTTGGCAGACACTCCAAAATCACCTGCCGGGCATCCCGGCACCACGTCTCAGACATTCCAGAACCACATGCCGGACGGGCCGGAACCACCTGCTGGACACGTCTGAACCACCTGCCGAGCATGACGGAACCACCAGCTCGACTCGCTGGAACCACCTGCCGGAGACGCCAAAATCACCTGCGGGCTATGCCAGAACCACTTGGCGGACACTCCGGAATCACCTGCCGGGCATGCTGGCACGACCTCTCAGACGTGCCAGAACCACGTGCCGGACACGCCGGAACCAACTCCCGGACAGACCGGAACCACCTGCCGGACATGCCTGAACAACCTGCAGAGCACGCCGGAACCACCTGCTCCACTCACCGGAACCACCTGTCGGGCATGCCAAAGTCACCTGCCAGCTACGTCAGAACCACTTGACGAACGCTGCGGAGTCAGCTGCTGGGCATGCCAGAACCACCTCTCACACATGCCAGAACCACGTGCCAGACACGCCGGAACCACCTCCCGGACAGAGGGGAACCTCCTGCCAGACACGCCTGAACCACCTGCTCGACTCGCCGGAACCACCTGCAGGACATGCCAAAATCACCTGCTGGCTATGCCAGAACTACGTGGCTGACACTCCGGAATCACCTGCCGGGCATATTGGAACCACAACTCAGACGTGCCATAACTACGTGCCAGACATTCTGGGACCACGTCCCGGATAGACGGGAACCACGAGCCGGACAAGCCTGAACCACCTGACGAGCACTCCAGAACAACCTGCTCGACCTGCCAGAACCACCTGCTGACAAGCCAAAATCACCTGCTGGCTACGCGTGAACCACTTGGCGGACACTCCGGAATCACCTGCCGGGCATCCCAGCACCACCTCTCAGACGTGCCAAGACCACATGCCGGACGCACCGGAACCACCTCCCGGAGATACCGGAACCACCTTCTGGACATGGCTGAACCACCTGCCGAGCACAACAGAACCACCTGCTCGACTCTCCGGAACCACCTGCCGGACACACCAAAATCACCTGCCGGCTATGCCATAACCACTTGGTGGACAGTCCGGAATCACCTGCCCGGCGTGCTGGAACCATCTCTCAGACGAGCCAGAGCCAAGTGTCAGACACGCCAGAACCTCCGCCCGGACAGACCAGAACCACCTGCCGAGCTCACCAGAACCACCTGCTCGATTCGCCGGAATCACCTTCCGGAAACGCCAAAATCACCTGCCGGCTATGCCAGAACCACTTGGCGGACACTCCGGAATCACCTGCCGGGCATGCCGGAACCAACTCTCAGACGTGACAGGACCACGTACAGGACACGCCGGAACCACCTCCCGGAGGGACTGGAACCACCTGCCGGACACGCCTGAACCACCTGCCGGCTACACCAGAACCACTTGTCGGACACTCCGGAATCTCCTGCCGGGCATGCTGGCACCAACTGTCAGACTTGCCAGAACCACGTGCCGGACATGCCAGAACCACCTCCTGGACAGACCTGAACCACCTGCCGAGCATTCTGGAACCACCTGCTCTACTCGCTGGAACCACCTGCCGGACATGCCAAGATCACCTGCCGGGCATGCCGTAAGCACCTCTCTGACGTGCCAGAACCACGTGTCCGACACGCTGGAACCACCTCCCGGACAGACTGGAACCACCTGCCGAGCACGCCAGAACCACCTGCTCGTCTCGCCGGAACCATCTACCAGACACACCAAAATCATCGGCCAGCTATGCCAGAACCACTTGGCGGACACTCTGGAATCTCCTGCCGGGCATGCTGGCACCAACACTTAGACATGCCAGAACCACGTGACGGACACGCCAGAACCACCTCCCGGACAGACCGGAACCAACTGCCGAGCATGCTGGAACCACCTGCTCGTCTCCCCGGAACCACCTGCCAGACATGCCAAAATCACCTGCCAGCTATGCCACAACCACATGGCGGACACTCTGGAATCACCTGCTGGGCATGCTGGAACCAGCTCTCAGACATGCCAGAACCACGTGGCGGACACACCGGAAGCACCTCCCAGACAGACCGGAACCACCTGCCGGACACGACTGAACCACGTGCTGAGCACGCCGGAACCACCTGCCGGACATGCCCAAATCACCTGCTGGCTACGCCATAACCACTTGGTGGACACTCCGGAATCACCTGCCGTGCATGCCGGAACCAACTCTCAGATGTGCCGGAATCACGTTCCAGACACACCAGAACCACCCCCGGACCGACAGGAACCCCCTGCCGGACATGCCTGAACCACCTGCCGAGCACGCCAGAACCACCCACTCGACTCGCCGGAACCACCTGCTGGACATGCCAAAATCACCTGCCGGCTACACCAGAACCACTCGGCGGACACTCCAGAATCACCCGCCGGGCATTCTGGAAACACCTCTCACTCCTGCCGGAACCACATGCTGGACACGCCAGAACCACCTCCCAGACAGACCGCAACTACCTGTCGGACGCACCTGAACCACCACCTGAGCATGCCGGAACCACTGGCTGGACTTGCCGGAACCACCTGCCGTACGTGCTAAAATCACCTGCAGGCTACCCCAGAACCACTTAGCGGACACTGCAGAGCACTTCTCAGACGTGCCAGAAGCACGTGCCGAACACGCTGGAAACACCTCCGGGCCAGACTGCAGTCTCCTGCCTGATGGTCCAAAAACACCTGCCAGCTACGCCGGAACCACTTGGCGGACACTCCGGAATCACCTGCTGGGCATGCCTTAACCACCTCTCACACGTGACAGAACCACGTGCCGGACATGCCGGAATCACCTGCCGAGCACGCTGGAACCACCTGCTCAACTCACCGGAACCATGTGGTGGAAACACCAAAATCACTTGGCGGCTACGCCAGAACCACTTGGCGGACACTCTGGAATCACATGCCGGGCATGCCGGAACCACCTCTCAGATGTGCCAGAGCCATGTGCCGGACACCCTGGAACCACATCCCGGACAGACCAGAACCACCTGCCGGACGCGCCTGAACCACCTCCCGAGCACTGCGGAACCACCTGCTCGACTCGCCTGAACCACCTTCTGGGAAACTCTCATAGAAAGTCTGGTCCAATGCCAATTCTTCCCAGCCCTTTACTCACCGCTTTAGGATTTCTGCTTCTGCCACGATTCCTCCTTGCCAACCCGGTTCCGATGAAATGCCTACATCTTCCCCTTCAGCAACGGGGATGAGGCCCTGATGATTGTGCTTCCACATGCTTAGGAGGAGACAGACAATAGGCTTTTTACAAAGCGCCATTGTGCACTGGTGCAGAGAGTGTCAGAATGCACCTATGTCAGAAAGGCCCCTTGGCTTTCAGCCGTGCCCTCCATTGCTCTGGAGGTGGAAGGCACAAAGCACTGCCTCCATCCTTCAATTGGAGACAAGCCATAAACTGTCCTGCTTCCAGCTCTTTAGGAAGCTGGGAAAGAACTCGCATTCCACAGTGCTCTTACAGTGTCCTGGGAACATCTCATGCAAAGGCAGCTGAACGCCGTTTCTTTTCAGCCCTTAACTCACCGATCTGCAACATATGCATTTGCCACATTTCCACCTTGCCAACCCGGCTCAGATGAAATGCCTACATCTTCCCCTTAAGCAATGGGGACGAGGCCCGGATGATTATGGTTCCACATGCTGAGGAGGAGACAGACAATAGGCTTTTAACCAACCACCCTTGAGCAATGGTTGGGAGAGTGTCAGAAAGCACCAATGTCAGAAAGGCCCTTTACTCTCAGCCGTGCCCTCCATTGCTCTAGAGGTAGAAGGCACAAGGCACTGACTCCACCCCTGAAGGATATCAGAAAGCACCTATGGCAGGAAGCCCCCTTTGCTCTCAGCCGTTCCCTCCATTGCTCTGAAAGTAGAAGGCACAAAGCACTGCCTCCATCCTTCAATGGGAGACAAGCCATAAACTGTCTTGCCTCCAGCTCTTTAGGAAGCTGTTAAACAACTCGCTTTCCACAGTCCTGTTACATCATACCAGGAACCTCTCATACAAAGGCAGCTCAAATGGCATTTTCTCCCAGCCCTTAACTCGCAGCTTTAGAACTTCTGCTTCTGCTGCAATTCCACCTTGCCAACACGGCTCAGACAAAATGCCTACATCTTCCTCTTCAGCAATGGGGACAAGGCCCGAATGATTGTGGTTCCACATGCTTAGGAGGAGAGAGACAATAGGCTTTTAACCAACCGTCCTTTACTCTCAGCCGTGCCCTCCATTGCTCTGGAGGTGGGAGGCACAAAGCACTGCCTCCATCCTTCAATGGGAGACAAGCCATAAACTGTCTGCTTCAAGCTCTTTAGGAAGCTGAGAAATAACTCACTTTCCACAGTGCTGTTACAGCATACAGGGAAACTCTCATACAAAGGCAGCTCAAACGCCATTTCTTCCCAGCCCTTAACTCGCCACTTTTGGACTTCTGCTTCTGCCGCAATTCCACCTTGCCAACCTGGCTCAGACGAAATGCCTACATCTTCCCCTTAAGCAACTGGGCTGAGTCCCAAATGATTGAGCATCTATGTGCTTAGGAGGCGATAGACCGTAAGCCTTTTTCCAACCACCATTGTGCACTGGTGGAGAGAGTGTCGGAAAGCACCTATGTCAGAAAGACCCCTTTGCTCTCAGCCGTGCCCTCCATTGCTCTAGACGTGGAATGCACAATGCACTGGCTCCAACCCACAAGGGGCGACAAGCCACAGACAATCTTGCTTCCATCTCTTTAGGAAGCTGAGAAAGAACTCGCTTTCAGCAGTGCTCTTTCTGTGTCCTGGCAACATCTCATACAAAGGCAGCTGATATGCCTTTTCTTTTCAGCGCTTAACTCGCCGATTTGGAACTTCTGCTTCTGCCAGATATGCACCTATCCAACCCAGCTCAGATGAAATGCCTACATCTTCCCCTTCAGCAATGGGGATGAGGCCCAGATGATTGTGCTTCCACATGCTTAGGAGGAGCAGACAATAGGCTTTTTACAAACCGCCATTGTGCACTGTTGGAGAGAGTGTCAGAATGCACCTATGTCAGAAAGGCCCCTTTCCTCTCAGCCTTGCCCTCCATTGCTCTAGACGTCGAAGGCACAATGCACTGGCTCCACCCCTCAAGGGGTGACAAGCCACAGACCATCTTGCTTTCATCTCTTTAGGAAGGTGAGAACAAACTCACATGACTTATAAAAAGGAATCATGCCACTTAGATGCCAGAAAACCCCGGGAGACATGCTAAAACCACCCTCCACACACTCTCAAACCACCACACATTCATGCCAGAACATCCCACCAGGCACACCAGAAGCACCCACCATGCATGCCAGAACCACCTGTAACCAACTGCCAGACACAGTGGAACAATGATTCTGACACTGCAGAACCATCTCTTCAACATGCCAGCTGCACACAACAGACACGCCGGAACCAGCTTCCAAACGTAGCACAACCACATGCCAGACACATTGGAACAACCTGTTGGATATGCCGCCAACAGGTGGCAGAAACACTGAAACCACCTGCCTAATATGTCACAACCAGGGGCCAAAAAGGCCACAAACACCTGTCTTACAAGCTGGAGCCACGAGCCTAAAATGCCAGAAAGACCTGCCGGACATGCCAAAATCACCTGCCAGCTATGCCAGAACCACTTGGTGGACACACCAGAATCACATGCCAGGCATGCTGGAACCACCTCTCAGAGGTGCCAGAACCACGTGCCAGACACGCCGGAACCACCTCCCGAACAGACCGCAACCAACTGCCGGACACGCCTGAACCACCCGCCGAGCATGCCGGAACCACCTGCTCGATTTGACGGAACTACCTGCAGGACACGCCATAATCACCTGCCGGGTACGAAAGAACCACTTGGTGGACAGTCCGGAATCACATGCCTGGCATGCCGGAGCCACCTCTCAGATCTGCCAGAACCACGTGCCAGACACGCCAGAACCACCTCCCGGACAGACCGGAACCACCTGACGGACATGCCTGAACCAGCTGCCGAGCATGCCGGAATCACCTGCTCGACTCGCCGGATCCACCTTCCGGACACGCCAAAATCACCTGCCGGGTACGCCAGAAGCACTTGGCAGACACCCCAGAATGACATGTCAGACATGCCAGAACCACCTCTCAGACGTGTCAGAACCACGTGCCTGACACGCCGGAACCACCTACCAATCATGCCGGAACCACCTGCTCGACTCACCGGCACCACCATCTGGACAGACCGGAACCACCAGCAAGACACGCCTGAACCACCTTCCGAGCAAGCTGGAACCACCTGCGTGACTCGCTGGAACCACCAGCAGGACACGCCAAAATCACCTGCTGGATACGCCATAAGCACTTGGCAGACACTCGGAATCACTTTCCACGCATGCCGGAACCACCTCTCAGACGTGCCAGAACCACATGCTGGACACGCTGGAACCACATCCCGGACAGACTGCAACCACCTGCTGGACGTGCCTGAACACCTGCCTAGCACGCCGGAACCATGTCTCAGTTATGCCAGAAACACAAGCTGGAAACACGGGAACCACCTCCTGTACAGACCTGAGCCACCTGTTGGATTCTTCTCAACCACCTGCCAAACATGCCGGAACCACCTGCTTCACTCGCCGAACCACCAGCCGGACACACCAAAAGCACCTGCTGGATATGCCATAACCACTTGACAGACACTCCCGAATCACATGCCAGGCATGCTTGAACCACCTCTCATATATGCCAGAACAACGTGCTGGACATGCTGGAACCACCTCCCGGACAGACCTGAGCCACCTGCTGGACATGCCTGAACCACCTGCCGAACACACTGGAACCATGTACTTGACTCAATGCAACCACCTGCCAAACTTGCCAAAATCACCTGCCGGATATGCCAGAAACACTTGACGGACACTCCGGAATCACATGCCGGGCATGCCGAAACCACCTCTCAGATATGCCAGAACCACATGCCAGACACGCTGGAACCACCTCCTCGACAGACCTGAACCACCTGCTGGACACGTCTGAACAACCTGCTGAACATGCCAGAACCACCTGCTTGACTTGCCAGAACCACTTGCTGGACACGCCAAAATCACCTGCTGGATAAGCTCAAACCAGGCCACTTGGTCACCGGAACAACCTGACATCCATGCCAGAACCACCCTCTGGACAGTCTGGAACCACCACACAGACATGCAGAACGACCCACCAGACACACCAGAACCACCCACCGGACATGCCAAAACCAATTGAAACCACCCTCCTGACACACTGGAACCATCACTCTCACACGCCAGAACCGACTCCCAGCCATGCCACAAGCACTCAACGGACAGGCCATAACCATCTTCCAAATGTACCAGAACCACATGCCACACACACAGGAACCACCTGCCAGACACTTCGGAACCACCTGTTGGATATGCTGGAACCAGGTGCCAGATACAGTGAAACCACCTGCAGAATATGGCAGAACCAGGTGCCAGACATGCCACAAACACCTGCCACACAAGCCAGAACCACCAGCCTTACACACTGGAACAACCTGTCGGCCACGCCAAAATCACCTGCTGGATACACCGGAACCAGATCCTGGATACGCCACAATCAATTTCCAGAAAAGCCTGGATCAACATGCCGGACATGCCGGAATCACCCACTGGACATGCGGAAACCAACTGCCAGACATGCCGGAACCAACACCTGGACACTGTGAAAGCACCAACAGCACATGACGGAATCGGGTTCCGGACACACAGTAGCCACCTGCTGGACATGCCGAAACCACCTTCAGGACGTACCAGAACCACATGCCAAACACACAGGAACCACCTGCCAGACACCATGGAACCAACTGTCTGATACGCCGGAACCAGGTGCCCAGTATGCCGAAGTCACCTGCTGAAGACGCCAGAAGCATGTGCTGGACACGCTGGAAACATGTGACAGATACATCAGAAACATGTCCCGCACAGGCCAGAACCAGGTGCCTGACACGCCAGGACCACTTGCCACTCTTGAGAGAACCACCTCCCAGATACACCAGAAACAGGTGTAGCACACGCCAGGACCAGGTGCCGGACACAACTGAACCACCTGCCAGACATGCCAGAACCAGGTGCTGGACATGCTGGAACCACCTGCCCGACACATCAAAATCACCTGCCAGTTATGCCGGAACCAAGTGCTGCACACGCCGGAAATACCTACCAGACATGCCGGCACCACCTGTTGGATATGCTGGAACCAGGTGCCTGATTCGCTGAAACTACCTGCCGGACATGCCAGAACCAGGTGTCAGACAGGCCTGGACAACCCACAAGGCACAGCGAAATCACCTGCATGATACCCCGTAACCATAGGACACACAGAACGGAACCAACTGCCGGACACACCAGAGCCACCTGTCGGATACGTCAGAAACAGGTGCAGCACATGCCAGAACCAGGTGCCCCACACGACTGATCCACCTGCCGGACAAGACTGAACCATCTGCTGCACATGCAGAAACCACTTTCCAGATGTGCCAGAACCATCTGTGGCAAACGCCGGAACCACCCGCCGCACATGCACCTGCCTAACATGCTGCAACCAACTGTTGGACATGTTGGAACCATCATCTGGACACTCTGGAACCAGCCACCGCTGATGCGAGAATCGGGTCCAGAATGCGCCGGAAGCACCTGCAGGACATGCCAGAACCACCTGACTCACATGCCAAAATCACCTGCCGGATATGCCAGAACCACTTGATGGACACTGCGAATCACATGCCTGGCACGCCAGAACCACCTCTCCGATATGCCCGAACCACGTGCCGGACACGCCAGAACCACCTCCCGGACAGACCTGAACCACCTGCTGGACACACTTGAACTACCTGCCGAACACCCCGGAACCACCTGCTTGACTCACCAGAACCACCTGCCGGACACGCCAAAATCACCTGCTGGAAATGTGGGAACCCTGCAACTTGGATGCCGGAAAAACCCGAAATACATGCCAGAACCACCTGCTGGACATTCTGGAACCACCACACAGACATGAAGAACGACCCACCAGACACACCGGAAGCACCCACTGGACACGCCAGAACCACCTGGAATCAGCTGCCAGACACACTGGAACCATCACTCTGACATGTCAGAACCGACTCCTGGCCATGCCGCAAGCACTCAATGGACAGGCAGGAACCATCTTCCGAATGTACCAGAACCACATGCCACACTCACAGGAACCACCTGCCAGACACTTCGGAACCACCTGTTGGATATGCTGGAACCAGGTGCCAGATACAGTGAAACCACCCGCCGAATACGCCACAACCAGGTGCCAGACACGCCACAAACAGCTTCCAGACAAGCCAAAACCAGCAGCCTAACACGCCGGAACAACCTGTCGGAAACGCCAAAATCACCTGCCAGATACACCGGAACCAGGTCCTGGATACGCCACAACCAATTCCCGGTAGAGCCTGGATCAACATGCCAGACCTGCCTGAATCACCTACAAGACAGGCGGGAACCAACTGCCAGACATGCTGGAACCAACACCTGGACACTCTGAAAGCACCAAAGGCACACGACGGCATCAGGTTCTGGACACATGGTACCTACCTGCCGGACACGCCGGAAACACCTTCAGGACGTACCAGAACCACATGCCAAACACACAGGAACCACCTGCCAGACACCATGGAACCAACTGTCAGATACGCCGGAACCAGGCGCCCGGTACCCTGAAGCCACCTGTGGAACATGCCAGAACCATGTGCTGGACACGCCAGAACCATGTGATGGATACATCAGAAACAGGTCCACACAGGACAGAACCAAGTGCCCGACATGCCAGGACCACCTCCTGGACACGCCTGAACCACCAGCCGAACAGGCTGGAACCACCTGCTGGACACGGCAAAATCACCTGCCAGATATGCCAGAACCACTTGACGGACACTCTGGAATCACATGCTGGGCATACCAGAACCACCTCTCAGATATGCCACAACCACGTTCTAGACATGCTGGAACCACCTCCTGGACAGACCTGAACCACCTGCTGGACACGCCTGAACCACCTGCCGAACACACTGGAACCACCTGCTTAACTCGCCGGAACCACCTGCCGGACATGCCAAAATCACCTGCTGGATATGCTGGAACCAGGCCACTTGGACACTGGAAAAACCCGGCATCCATGCCGGAAACCACCCGCCGGACACTATGGAACCATGACACAGACATGCAGAACGACCCACCAGACACACTGGAAGCACCCACTGGACATGCCAGAACCACCTGGAACCAGCCGCCGGACACACTGGAACCATCACTCTCACACGCCAGAACAGACTCCAGGCCATGCCGCAAGCACTCAACGGACAGGGCGCAACCATCTTCCGAATGTACCAGAACCACATACGAGACACACAGGAACCACCCGCCAGACACTTTGGAACCACCTGTTGGATATGCCGGAACTAGGTGCCAGATACACTGAAACCACCTGCTGAATATGCCAGAACCAGAGTGTGCAGCATGTGGTTCCGGCATGTCTGATCGGGTTTTTCCGGTGCCTAAGGGGCCTGGTTCCAGCGTATCTGGCAGGTGATTTTTGCGTGTCTGGTAGGTGGTTTCCGAGTGTCCGTCAAGTGGTTCTGGTGTATCCGGCAGGTGATTTCTACGTGTCCAGAGATGGTTCCACCATGTCCGGCACCTGGTTGTGGCATGTCTGGCAGGTGGTGCAGTCGTGTCCAGCACCTGGTCTTGGCGTGTGCTACACCTGTTTCCGGTGTATCCAGGAGGTGGTTCTCACAAGACTGGCAGGTGGTCCAGGAGTGTCCAGCAGGTGGTCCTGGCATGTCAGGCACCTGGTTCTGGCCTGTGCTGGACTTGATTCTGATGTATCCATCACAGAGTTGTGGCATGTCTGGCACGTGCTTCTGGCATATTCGGCAGGTGGCTTCAGCGTACCAGGTGCCTGGTTCCGGCGTATCTGACAGTTGGTTCCATGGTGTCTGGCAGGTGGCTCCTGTGTGTTTGGCATGTGGTTCTGGTACGTCCTGAAGGTGGTTCCAGCGTGTCCAGCAGGTGGCTACCGTGTGTCCAGAACCTGATTCCCTCATGTGCCGTTGATGCTTTCAGAGTGTTCAGGTGTATGTTCTGGCATGTCTGGCAGTAGGTTCCCACATGTCCAGTGGGTGATTCCAGTATGTCTAGCATGTTGATCCAGGCTTTTCCAGAAATTGGTTGTGGCATATCCAGGACCTGGTTCCAGTGTATGCAGCAGATGATTTTGGCATGTCTGACAGGTTGTTATGGCGTGTTAGGCTGCTGGTTTCAGCTTCTCTGGCAGGTGTTTCTGGTATGTCCGGCACCTGGTTCTGGTGTATTCGGCGGGTGGTTTCAGTGTATCAGGCACCTGGTTCCGCCATATCCAACAGGTGGTTCCGAAGTGTCTGGCAGGTGGTTCCTGTGTGTGTGGCATGTGGTTCTGGTGCTGGGAGCCGTGGCTACATCATTTGATCGGCTGTTTGACAGGGTCCAGCCGATTAACGCCGAGGGGTGCAGGGCCGCCCCTTGGTGAAGAATAACCGGCCAGCCCCTCACACAGTTCTGAAACCTGTGCTGCTTCTAATTGCCCTTCATTCCTCTTCCTATCTTAACCTCCAGTTTTCACTCCTTTGGGTGGCTGCTTGGGAGGCACTACCTCCTGGGAAAATTAGATATAGTAAGAGAATGTGACCACCTGCAGGTAACTTTCAAGATATTTTTCAGTTAATTAATGGATGAGCACACAGTCCCATTTGAGACAATCAGAAAGGAATCCTGCCCAGATAAGATGTCGAATTAGGTTTATGGCCTCCATCTGGTTAATGTTTCCTTCTCCCTCCAGTTCTTTGTCTAAATATACATATGCATCGTCCTTCTAAGTTTGCTGGTTAATTGGATGATCAAGAAGTATCTATATATTATTCTTGACCTTCTGCTTTCTGTTAAAATGTTATAGAGGTTTTCTCCTAAAAGCAATAAATAATAAATAATTGGTGAGTAGAAGGGCCGAGGGGTGCAAGAATGCCCCTCGGTGAAGGATGGCCGGCCAACACCCCCGATATTTTCTGAATTATATGCATGCTTTCTATCAAGGTTATGTGTATACTTATTTCTCTTTTTTATTCTTGGAGATATATAGTTTAGTTTAGCTTTTCAGCCCTTTACTTTACTAACAATATGATACTTTCTCCGGCAGTGTACTTAAGGGACCGTTAGCTCTACAATCTAAAAGACAAAGGAATGCTTCCACCGCCTAAAGGGCGCGAAAAAGTAAAGATGTTTAACTGCCCGCTGAGAATGCAGATAGCCCTGGGGATAAGACACCCTGGAGTCGCCTTTTGTTCCCATTAACCATCTACACTAATGACGTAAATGATTGAGGGAGGCAGGGATGGCTCCACCAGGATGTAACCAGACAGACTGCTGTCCTGTCCGGAGGCCTGGACCTTCTCTCTTTGATTTAACTTTACCGTGAATTACAACAGATGCCTAGGTACCTATCTCCTTTAGTTTAGAGACAACAAACACTAGTTAATTGCAGAGAAGACGATCATTAACCTTATGCTCTATAGAATGGAATGCTAATAAATATTCTTGTGCTCGTTTCTTACTTCCTTATCTCTCTGAGAATATTTGTAATACTATTTCTGTACTAATCCTGAAAAATATATAAACGACACTTGTGCACAGTAAAGTCGGACTTGCTAACACCAACCCAAGTCTCACGTCCCCTTTACTTTCCCCCTCCCTCATCGCGCCGACGCCGTCCATCCCTCAGGAACCTGGACTCCGCCGGGGCGGGACCCCGGCAAGTGGCGCCCGAACAGGGACCTGAAGGGTAAGTTCCCCCCACTTCTCGGGACGGATAGGATCCTACCCAGGGCTGGAAAGAAGAGCCCCCTTTAGCCCCTCTCTGCCAAAGGGAGAGTGAGGAAAGGACAGAAGGGTAGTAGGTGTTAAGAACTTTGAGAAGTTTTTGGCCCTCTCTAGAAAGGGAGAGTGAAATAAAAAATAATAATAATAATAATAATAATAATAATTGAGAAGTTTTTGCCCCTCTCTGGAAAGGGAGAGTGAAATAAAAAAAATAAATAATAATAATAATAATAATAATAATAATAATTGAGAAGTTTTGCCCCTCTCTAGAAAGTGAGAGTGAAATAAAAATAATAATAATAATAATAATAATAATTGAGAAGTTTCTGCCCCTCTCTAGAAAGGGAGAGTGAAATAAAAATAATAATAATAATAATAATAATAATAATAATTGAGAAGTTTTTGCCCCTCTCTAGAAAGGGAGAGTGAAATAATAATAATAATAATAATAATAATAATAATAATAATTGAGAAGTTTCTGCCCCTCACTAGAAAGGGAGAGTGAAATAATAATAATAATAATAATAATAATAATAATAATTGAGAAGTTTCTGCCCCTCTCTAGAAAGGGAGAGTAAAATAAAAAATAATAATAATAATAATAATAATAATTGAGAAGTCTTTGCCCCTCTCTATTAAGGGAGAGTGAAATAAAATAATAATAATAATAATAATAGAGAAGTTTTAGTCCCTCTCCGGAAAGGGAGAGTGAAATAAGGTTAGGAAGAATAAGAAGTCTTAAGAACTTTGAGAAGTTATGGGCCATACTGAGTCTAAAGAGAGAAGGCTCTTTATAGAAATAATAATATGTATGCTTGCAAAAAGAGGCATAAAAGCCTCTTCGGGACAGATTTCTAAATTTCTACATTTCGTACAAGAACAATGTCCCTGGTTCCCCGAAGAAGGAACTGTTAATTTGGAAACTTGGATGATGGTGGGGGCACAACTTAGAAAATATTACGCTCAAAAGGGGCCAGAAGGAATTCCTGTTGATGCGTTTGCTCTCTGGAATCTGATTAGAGATACCCTTGACCCCCAACCAGAGGAAATGAAGGCAACTTCCCCTGGAGAGCCTTCTCCTGGAGAGCCAGCTCCATCCCGATCCTTAGCTTCTGCCCCGCCGATAAAAAATGACAATGGCAATATTTTATCACCCCCAGATCAGGAAGGACTAGACGAGGCGGCTGCCACTTATCATAATGATGAACCTTGGGGCTTTCCTGTGAAAGTTTGCCCCAAAAGACCCCCTCCTCAAGTTCCACAAAAACCACCTGAGTACTTGGCTCGACCTCTCCCCCCTCCTCCTTCTTTTGAGAAACTAGTCCCATCCTCTAGAGTAAGAGCTGCTTTGAGGGAGGCTGCGTTAGACGGAGACTTAAATTTCTCACTGGCGTGTCCGGTTGAGATCGGAGAATTTGATGAGGATATTTACTGGGAGCCTCTTCCTTATAAACTACTGAAAGAATTAAAGATGGCTTGCACTGAGTACGGGTCTCAGGCTCCCTACACCACAGCTCTAATGGAGGTCATAGCTAGCAAGTGGATGATTCCATACGATTGGACCCAAGTGGCAAAGACCTGTCTTGCTGGGGGACAGTATCTTCTTTGGAAAGCTGAATACGAGGACTTGGTCCGTCGTCAAGTCAGCCTTAATAAAAAATTTAAGAAGGAGGAGATTACTATGGACATGTTGTTAGGAGAGGGAGACTATGTTACTACCAACAAACAAATGCTTATGGGAAAAGAGGCCCTATTGCAAGTAAGATCATGTGCAATAAAAGCGTGGAATTCCCTGCCAACCAATGCCAAGAAGGCCACCACTTTGAGCGAAATAAGACAGGGGCCTCAGGAGTCATATGAGGATTTTGTGGCTAGACTTTTACAGGCTGTTAAGCGTGTGATCACTAATGAGGAAGCTGCTAATATATTGACTAAACAGCTAGCCTTTGAGAATGCTAATGCTCCTTGCCAAACACTGTTGCGACCAATTCGAAAGTTTGGGTCACTAACAGACTACATTAAACAATGTGCTGACTTTACGCCAGCCTTCATGCAAGGAGTTGCCATGGCAGCCGCCTTAAAAGGGGAAAGCCCTCTTTATTGTATGCAAACTATGACTAAGAAAGGAAATAGAGCTGTGAGAGTAGATGGTGAAAATGCCTGCTTTTCTTGTGGACAACAGGGACACTTTAGTAGACAATGCCCCAATAAAGCCCCAAGGCAAGCTAGACAGCCAACACCTCAGATTTTCCAAAAAGTTCAGCCACAAGATATGAAAGGAGCTCCAAAGTCCTTATGTCCTCGTTGTCAAAAGGGTTTTCATTGGGCTAAAGAGTGCAGATCTAAGTTTCATAAGGACGGTCAGTTTCTGGGATCGCCTCAAGTAACATTACTGACGCCGAGCTCACGATGCCTCGGGCCGATCCCCGCAGCTAATCCTCCGGTTCAGGGAAACGGGCAGCGGGGCCTCCCCCAGGCCCCGACAATAATGGGGGCCAGCACTCTGAACACTTCAATTCCCTTCGTCCCGTCTCAAGCCTCCTTCGAGCCACTCCAGGGAGTGCAGGACTGGACCTCTGTTCCTCCACCACAACAATACTAACTCCAGATGTACCTGTCACTCTTATCCCAACGGGAATTAAGGGACCTCTGCCAGAAGGAGTTGTAGGGCTAATTTTAGGACGAAGTTCCCTTTCCATACAAGGTTTGTCAGTTATTCCTGGGGTAATTGATTCAGATTATGAGGGGGAAATAAAAGTCATGATTGACACCCCCACAAAAACTCATTTTATAACTAAGGGTCAGAGAATAGCTCAATTGTTACTGTTACCATATTATTCCGTAGGGAAAACAGTAACTTCAGCCCCGCGAGGTGAGGGTGGTTTTGGCTCTAGTGACATAGCCTTTTGGCTGCAGGAAATTACATCTAATAGACCTGTGAAGCAACTTATAGTGGAAGGGATAGCCATAGAAGGGCCCTTAGATACTGGAGCAGATGTCTCCTGCATTGCTGGAAAAGATTGGCCCTCTTCATGGCCAATACAAGTGACACCGAACACCTTAGTAGGAATTGGAAAGGCCCCACAGGCTGACAAGAGTAGCAAAATTCTCCATTGGTCAGATGGAGAAAACAATGCTGGAACTTTTCAACCTTATGTAATCCCAGCTATTCCAGTTACTCTATGGGGGAGAGATGTCCTGGCTCAAATGGGAGTGTTATTATTCAGCCCTGACGATAAGGTCACGGCTCAGATGTTAAAAACGAAATATAATCTTCAAAAGAGTTTGGGCAAAGCTGAACAAGAAGCTCGATTCTCAATTTTTTCACAACCTAATGAAGACAAAAGAGGATTTGGATATGAGTCTGACTGTGAGCTATCAAATTTGTCATAGGGGCCGCTGTTGAAAGGGCTGCAGACCCTATAACATGGAAGTCTGATATTCCAGTATGGGTAGAACAGTGGCCTCTTCCGTCTGAAAAATTGAAAGCAGCCCAAGAATTAGTTAAAACTCAGCTAGAGTTGGGACATATAGAAACTTCTAATAGTCCCTGGAACTCTCCTATTTTCGTTATCAAAAAGAAATCTGGAAAATGGAGATTATTACAAGATCTGAGAGCCATTAATGAGACCATGCAAGATATGGGGGCCCTACAACCGGGACTGCCTTCTCCCGTAGCAGTCCCAGTTCAGGCTGCGGTTGTGGTTATAGATTTGCAAGACTGTTTTTTCAACATCCCCTTAGACCCTAAGGACAGGCCCCGATTTGCCTTTAGCTTACCTTCAGAAAACTTGAGGAGACCTTATCAGAGATTTCAGTGGAAAGTGCTGCCGCAAGGAATGAAAAACAGCCCAACGTTGTGCCAAAAATTTGTTGATATGGCCTTAATGCAGGTCAGGCAAAAATATCCTTCTATTTATTTGATCCATTATATGGATGACTTATTCCTAGCACATCAAGATAGAAGTTATTTACAACAAGTATTACAAGAAACAGTCGAGGCTTTGACTCTTTACGGCCTACAAGTGGCACCCGAGAAGATACAGACTAATCCACCCATTAATTATTTGGGTCGAGTCATTCACACTGATTTAGTGACTCCCCAAAATATCCAATTACGAACAGATTCCTTAAAAACTTTAAATGACTTTCAAAAGCTCTTGGGGGATATAAATTGGATTCGGCCCTTTTTGAAACTCACAACGGCCGAGTTACAACCCCTGTTTGAAATGCTCAGGGGGAATAGTGACCCCACCTCAGAAAGAACTCTAACACCTGAAGGAACTTTAGCCCTACAAAAGGTAGAGGAGGCCTTAACACAACATCAATTACATCGAATAGATTATTCAATGCCTTGGAATCTTTTAGTCCTCTCTACGCCTGTCACTCCCACAGGCTGTTTGTGGCAACTAGGGCCTCTCGAATGGTTACACCTCCCTGCCACTCCTAAAAAGATTATTGTTTCTTATCCAGCCTTATGTGCTCTATTGATAGCTAAGGGGAGAAGAAGAAGCATAGAACTATTTGGTAAGGAACCTGTTAACATAGTAATTCCGTATACTAAAGATCAATGTGATTACCTATTTCAAACAGATGATGAATGGCAGATCTCTTTTGCAGGTTACTCAGGTGCTGTGTCTTTTCACCTTCCTAAACACCCCATATTACAATTTATTAAGAGACATCCTTTTATCTTTCCTACTAGATGTCAGAAGGGGCCCATAGCTGGGGCAACGTTGGTGTTCACCGATGGCTCCTCTAATGGGAGGGCAGCTTTGGTAATAGGGGACAGTTGTAAAACACAACAGACTAATGAAACCTCTGCTCAAAGGGCTGAGTTGGTTGCTGTAATTACAGCATTTAGAGAACTGTCTAATAAGGAATTCAATCTTTACTCTGATTCACAATACATAACTTGCCTGTTTCCTCAAATTGAGACCGCCACGATCCCTGTCTATAAGACTGCCATTTCGGCGCTGCTTTGTCAATTACAAAAATTAATTAGAGAACGTTCCCACCCCTTTTATGTGGGACATGTACGTGCACATTCAGGTCTTCCGGGGCCTATCCATAGGGGCAATGAAATAGCTGACCAGGCAACAAAGATAGTTGTTTGTTCAGCCATAGAGGAAGCCACCCAGGCTCATCAGTTGCACCACCAAAATGCTACAGCCCTTCGTTATCAATTTCAAATTTCTAGAGAAGCCGCGAGACAGATAGTGAGAAATTGCACTGCCTGTCCCGCTACTATGCCCAGCCTGCCCATGGGAGTAAATCCCCGAGGTCTTCGCTCTAATTGTCTGTGGCAGATGGATGTTACTCATTTTCCTCAATTTGGAAAGCTTTCCTTTGTACATGTGTGTGTAGACACTTTTTCTCACGTTATTATGGCTACTGCCAGAACAGGAGAAGCCTTTAAAGATGTGATTCAACACTTGTTTATCTGCTTTGCTTATATGGGACAGCCTTTAGAGCTAAAAACAGACAATGCACCTGCATATACCTCTAAGGCTTTTCGAGATTTCTGCAAAACCTTTCAAATTAAACATTGCACAGGCATTCCGTATAATCCTCAGGGTCAGGCCATTGTTGAGAGAGCCCATCGGACCCTGAAACAACAACTGGAAAAATTACAAGGAGGAGAGCTCAAATATAGCTCTCCCCATCATTTACTAAGTCATGCTTTATTTGTAATAAATTTTCTCAATTTAGATATTCACGGTGAGTCACCTATGATGAGACATTGGAATGATGATAAACAAAAAATTTTACCACAGGTTAAGTGGAAGGACTTGCTTACAGGACAGTGGAAAGGTCCTGATATTCTCTTAACTAGCGGTCGAGGATATGCTTGTATATTTCCACAGGACGCTTCCTCTCCTTTGTGGATTCCTGATCGTTTGATCCGGCATGTACAACAGGCGGTGCCGGACCCTTCCTCCGTTGAGAAGAACGGACAACAGCGCCCTGACGGAGAGGGATGAGGATCATCCTCCTGTGATGCAGATGCGGCGGCTTTCGCTCCGTGACGCACCCTATCAGCGTCCACCTCCTCGATCACCGCCGCCTCCACATCCGCGCTCTAAAGCCACTCGAGCTGCGCCTATTCCTACATGGGGTCAACTAAAACACCTTACCCAAGAGGCAGAACACTTAGTTCAGGTGCAGGGGGGTACAATCTCCCCCTCTACTCTGTTTCTAGCTATGTTAGCCTTGATTGCCTGTCAGGCAGGAAAAACCTCTGCCTCCCTTAACCAATATTGGGCTTATGTTCCTAAACCCCCTCTATTCCATCCAGTAACCTGGAAGGAAGGACAGATTCCTGTCACGAATAACCATCCTGAGTTATTAGGAGGTCTGTCTATATACCATGATAAATTTGACATTAACAAAGATTTTTCTTTTCAAGGTACCTCTAGCAGTCCCCCTATATGCTTTAATGTGCGCCCTGTAGGGCAGATGCCGGCTCCACTGCCAGTAACTAACATACCAGGCTGTATTGGAACCTCCATTAAGGGGCTACTTACAGACTCCCCTAACGGAATGTGGAGAAATTTATGGTCCCTGCAACTATTACTGCCTGGGGACATGGGCCCCAGGGCTCTGAACTCTACCATCCACCCTCCAGGATATCCTACTTGTCCTGGAAGGACTACATCCCCAGAGAGATTGCCTACTAATAGTGACTGGATGTCGGTTGACAAACGAACGGGCTTCCCAAAGTGGAGGGAGTGTATGTATTCATCGAAAACTGTGATAAAAATACCTTCTTTTCCCGGTGAGATATTTGATTGGAGCTGTCAGGACCCTTCGAAAGATTACAGAAATTATTTACGTGAAACTGGTAAATACCGGTGGTCAGATCGTTACATAGCTCCTGAACTGGCGGTGGATCGTTGGCATATGAATGGCTGGGTTCCCCCCATATTGTCGGCAGACTCTGGTGAGGTCCAGCCTCGCTTATGGCAGGCCGTAGCCGCTCTACACAACATTATCCTAAATAGGCCAGTGGGGTCCCAGTCCTATAAGGTTAAGGCATGTATTCCTGCCCCTTATGTTTTCCTAGCTGCGCCCACTCACAGTCGCGCAATGATTATTCTACCCACCACGGACGGTTCCATATATAACATTACCTGTACCAATTGTATTCTGACTAATTGTTTAAATCCTGATATAAACGTGGAAACTGTTATGATATTACAACAACCCCCCTATCTTATGTTACCCGTTCATTTGTCTGGACCTTGGTATGATGATGTTGGATTGCTTACTTTGAAACAGGCTACTGATCTTTTACAGCGCCCCCGCCGGTTTATCACGGCTTTAATATTGGGTATCTCAGCCTTGATTGCATTAGCAACCTCTCTCACTGTATCTGCTGTAGCGCTGACTAAACAAATACATACTGCCTCTTATGTAGACGATCTTTCTAAGAATACCACTCTTGCCCTAACTACCCAAGAAATAATAGACGAAAAACTGGAGGCAAAGGTAAATGCTCTGGAAGAGGCAATATTACAGATAGGACAAGAACTTACAAATTTGAAGGTTAGATTGGCCTTGCGTTGTCATGTGTCCTATAGATGGATCTGTGTGACTCCTCTTAAGGTAAATCAATCTCTACACTCTTGGGAAAAAATTAAAAATCATATCCAGGGAATATGGAACCATTCAGACTTTAGTCTAGACATTAGTGACTTACATAGACAAATTAATAATATTAATCAGGCTGAAGAATCCTTTTCTGCTTCTGAAGTGGCCACCAACTTTTTCACCTCTCTGACCTCTTTTGTAGGGGAGAAAAATTGGAGCTCCTTTATTGTTAATATTGCTGTCACCATTGGTGCTCTAATGATTTGTCTTTGCCTTTTTCCAGTCTTTCTCAAGTTAATATTCAACTCTATAAGTCGGGTTTCAGCAGAATTACATCTGTTGGCCTTAAAAAGTAAAAAAGGGGGAGATGCTGGGAGCCGTGGCTACATCATTTGATCGGCTGTTTGACAGGGTCCAGCCGATTAACGCCGAGGGGTGCAGGGCCGCCCCTTGGTGAAGAATAACCGGCCAGCCCCTCACACAGTTCTGAAACCTGTGCTGCTTCTAATTGCCCTTCATTCCTCTTCCTATCTTAACCTCCAGTTTTCACTCCTTTGGGTGGCTGCTTGGGAGGCACTACCTCCTGGGAAAATTAGATATAGTAAGAGAATGTGACCACCTGCAGGTAACTTTCAAGATATTTTTCAGTTAATTAATGGATGAGCACACAGTCCCATTTGAGACAATCAGAAAGGAATCCTGCCCAGATAAGATGTCGAATTAGGTTTATGGCCTCCATCTGGTTAATGTTTCCTTCTCCCTCCAGTTCTTTGTCTAAATATACATATGCATCGTCCTTCTAAGTTTGCTGGTTAATTGGATGATCAAGAAGTATCTATATATTATTCTTGACCTTCTGCTTTCTGTTAAAATGTTATAGAGGTTTTCTCCTAAAAGCAATAAATAATAAATAATTGGTGAGTAGAAGGGCCGAGGGGTGCAAGAATGCCCCTCGGTGAAGGATGGCCGGCCAACACCCCCGATATTTTCTGAATTATATGCATGCTTTCTATCAAGGTTATGTGTATACTTATTTCTCTTTTTTATTCTTGGAGATATATAGTTTAGTTTAGCTTTTCAGCCCTTTACTTTACTAACAATATGATACTTTCTCCGGCAGTGTACTTAAGGGACCGTTAGCTCTACAATCTAAAAGACAAAGGAATGCTTCCACCGCCTAAAGGGCGCGAAAAAGTAAAGATGTTTAACTGCCCGCTGAGAATGCAGATAGCCCTGGGGATAAGACACCCTGGAGTCGCCTTTTGTTCCCATTAACCATCTACACTAATGACGTAAATGATTGAGGGAGGCAGGGATGGCTCCACCAGGATGTAACCAGACAGACTGCTGTCCTGTCCGGAGGCCTGGACCTTCTCTCTTTGATTTAACTTTACCGTGAATTACAACAGATGCCTAGGTACCTATCTCCTTTAGTTTAGAGACAACAAACACTAGTTAATTGCAGAGAAGACGATCATTAACCTTATGCTCTATAGAATGGAATGCTAATAAATATTCTTGTGCTCGTTTCTTACTTCCTTATCTCTCTGAGAATATTTGTAATACTATTTCTGTACTAATCCTGAAAAATATATAAACGACACTTGTGCACAGTAAAGTCGGACTTGCTAACACCAACCCAAGTCTCACGTCCCCTTTACTTTCCCCCTCCCTCATCGCGCCGACGCCGTCCATCCCTCAGGAACCTGGACTCCGCCGGGGCGGGACCCCGGCAAGTGGCGCCCGAACAGGGACCTGAAGGGTAAGTTCCCCCCACTTCTCGGGACGGATAGGATCCTACCCAGGGCTGGAAAGAAGAGCCCCCTTTAGCCCCTCTCTGCCAAAGGGAGAGTGAGGAAAGGACAGAAGGGTAGTAGGTGTTAAGAACTTTGAGAAGTTTTTGGCCCTCTCTAGAAAGGGAGAGTGAAATAAAAAATAATAATAATAATAATAATAATAATAATTGAGAAGTTTTTGCCCCTCTCTGGAAAGGGAGAGTGAAATAAAAAAAATAAATAATAATAATAATAATAATAATAATAATTGAGAAGTTTTGCCCCTCTCTAGAAAGTGAGAGTGAAATAAAAATAATAATAATAATAATAATAATAATTGAGAAGTTTCTGCCCCTCTCTAGAAAGGGAGAGTGAAATAAATAATAATAATAATAATAATAATAATAATAATTGAGAAGTTTTTGCCCCTCTCTAGAAAGGGAGAGTGAAATAATAATAATAATAATAATAATAATAATAATAATAATTGAGAAGTTTCTGCCCCTCACTAGAAAGGGAGAGTGAAAAATAATAATAATAATAATAATAATAATAATAATAATAATAATTGAGAAGTTTCTGCCCCTCTCTAGAAAGGGAGAGTAAAATAAAAAAATAATAATAATAATAATAATAATTGAGAAGTCTTTGCCCCTCTCTATTAAGGGAGAGTGAAATAAAATAATAATAATAATAATAATAGAGAAGTTTTAGTCCCTCTCCGGAAAGGGAGAGTGAAATAAGGTTAGGAAGAATAAGAAGTCTTAAGAACTTTGAGAAGTTATGGGCCATACTGAGTCTAAAGAGAGAAGGCTCTTTATAGAAATAATAATATGTATGCTTGCAAAAAGAGGCATAAAAGCCTCTTCGGGACAGATTTCTAAATTTCTACATTTCGTACAAGAACAATGTCCCTGGTTCCCCGAAGAAGGAACTGTTAATTTGGAAACTTGGATGATGGTGGGGGCACAACTTAGAAAATATTACGCTCAAAAGGGGCCAGAAGGAATTCCTGTTGATGCGTTTGCTCTCTGGAATCTGATTAGAGATACCCTTGACCCCCAACCAGAGGAAATGAAGGCAACTTCCCCTGGAGAGCCTTCTCCTGGAGAGCCAGCTCCATCCCGATCCTTAGCTTCTGCCCCGCCGATAAAAAATGACAATGGCAATATTTTATCACCCCCAGATCAGGAAGGACTAGACGAGGCGGCTGCCACTTATCATAATGATGAACCTTGGGGCTTTCCTGTGAAAGTTTGCCCCAAAAGACCCCCTCCTCAAGTTCCACAAAAACCACCTGAGTACTTGGCTCGACCTCTCCCCCCTCCTCCTTCTTTTGAGAAACTAGTCCCATCCTCTAGAGTAAGAGCTGCTTTGAGGGAGGCTGCGTTAGACGGAGACTTAAATTTCTCACTGGCGTGTCCGGTTGAGATCGGAGAATTTGATGAGGATATTTACTGGGAGCCTCTTCCTTATAAACTACTGAAAGAATTAAAGATGGCTTGCACTGAGTACGGGTCTCAGGCTCCCTACACCACAGCTCTAATGGAGGTCATAGCTAGCAAGTGGATGATTCCATACGATTGGACCCAAGTGGCAAAGACCTGTCTTGCTGGGGGACAGTATCTTCTTTGGAAAGCTGAATACGAGGACTTGGTCCGTCGTCAAGTCAGCCTTAATAAAAAATTTAAGAAGGAGGAGATTACTATGGACATGTTGTTAGGAGAGGGAGACTATGTTACTACCAACAAACAAATGCTTATGGGAAAAGAGGCCCTATTGCAAGTAAGATCATGTGCAATAAAAGCGTGGAATTCCCTGCCAACCAATGCCAAGAAGGCCACCACTTTGAGCGAAATAAGACAGGGGCCTCAGGAGTCATATGAGGATTTTGTGGCTAGACTTTTACAGGCTGTTAAGCGTGTGATCACTAATGAGGAAGCTGCTAATATATTGACTAAACAGCTAGCCTTTGAGAATGCTAATGCTCCTTGCCAAACACTGTTGCGACCAATTCGAAAGTTTGGGTCACTAACAGACTACATTAAACAATGTGCTGACTTTACGCCAGCCTTCATGCAAGGAGTTGCCATGGCAGCCGCCTTAAAAGGGGAAAGCCCTCTTTATTGTATGCAAACTATGACTAAGAAAGGAAATAGAGCTGTGAGAGTAGATGGTGAAAATGCCTGCTTTTCTTGTGGACAACAGGGACACTTTAGTAGACAATGCCCCAATAAAGCCCCAAGGCAAGCTAGACAGCCAACACCTCAGATTTTCCAAAAAGTTCAGCCACAAGATATGAAAGGAGCTCCAAAGTCCTTATGTCCTCGTTGTCAAAAGGGTTTTCATTGGGCTAAAGAGTGCAGATCTAAGTTTCATAAGGACGGTCAGTTTCTGGGATCGCCTCAAGTAACATTACTGACGCCGAGCTCACGATGCCTCGGGCCGATCCCCGCAGCTAATCCTCCGGTTCAGGGAAACGGGCAGCGGGGCCTCCCCCAGGCCCCGACAATAATGGGGGCCAGCACTCTGAACACTTCAATTCCCTTCGTCCCGTCTCAAGCCTCCTTCGAGCCACTCCAGGGAGTGCAGGACTGGACCTCTGTTCCTCCACCACAACAATACTAACTCCAGATGTACCTGTCACTCTTATCCCAACGGGAATTAAGGGACCTCTGCCAGAAGGAGTTGTAGGGCTAATTTTAGGACGAAGTTCCCTTTCCATACAAGGTTTGTCAGTTATTCCTGGGGTAATTGATTCAGATTATGAGGGGGAAATAAAAGTCATGATTGACACCCCCACAAAAACTCATTTTATAACTAAGGGTCAGAGAATAGCTCAATTGTTACTGTTACCATATTATTCCGTAGGGAAAACAGTAACTTCAGCCCCGCGAGGTGAGGGTGGTTTTGGCTCTAGTGACATAGCCTTTTGGCTGCAGGAAATTACATCTAATAGACCTGTGAAGCAACTTATAGTGGAAGGGATAGCCATAGAAGGGCCCTTAGATACTGGAGCAGATGTCTCCTGCATTGCTGGAAAAGATTGGCCCTCTTCATGGCCAATACAAGTGACACCGAACACCTTAGTAGGAATTGGAAAGGCCCCACAGGCTGACAAGAGTAGCAAAATTCTCCATTGGTCAGATGGAGAAAACAATGCTGGAACTTTTCAACCTTATGTAATCCCAGCTATTCCAGTTACTCTATGGGGGAGAGATGTCCTGGCTCAAATGGGAGTGTTATTATTCAGCCCTGACGATAAGGTCACGGCTCAGATGTTAAAAACGAAATATAATCTTCAAAAGAGTTTGGGCAAAGCTGAACAAGAAGCTCGATTCTCAATTTTTTCACAACCTAATGAAGACAAAAGAGGATTTGGATATGAGTCTGACTGTGAGCTATCAAATTTGTCATAGGGGCCGCTGTTGAAAGGGCTGCAGACCCTATAACATGGAAGTCTGATATTCCAGTATGGGTAGAACAGTGGCCTCTTCCGTCTGAAAAATTGAAAGCAGCCCAAGAATTAGTTAAAACTCAGCTAGAGTTGGGACATATAGAAACTTCTAATAGTCCCTGGAACTCTCCTATTTTCGTTATCAAAAAGAAATCTGGAAAATGGAGATTATTACAAGATCTGAGAGCCATTAATGAGACCATGCAAGATATGGGGGCCCTACAACCGGGACTGCCTTCTCCCGTAGCAGTCCCAGTTCAGGCTGCGGTTGTGGTTATAGATTTGCAAGACTGTTTTTTCAACATCCCCTTAGACCCTAAGGACAGGCCCCGATTTGCCTTTAGCTTACCTTCAGAAAACTTGAGGAGACCTTATCAGAGATTTCAGTGGAAAGTGCTGCCGCAAGGAATGAAAAACAGCCCAACGTTGTGCCAAAAATTTGTTGATATGGCCTTAATGCAGGTCAGGCAAAAATATCCTTCTATTTATTTGATCCATTATATGGATGACTTATTCCTAGCACATCAAGATAGAAGTTATTTACAACAAGTATTACAAGAAACAGTCGAGGCTTTGACTCTTTACGGCCTACAAGTGGCACCCGAGAAGATACAGACTAATCCACCCATTAATTATTTGGGTCGAGTCATTCACACTGATTTAGTGACTCCCCAAAATATCCAATTACGAACAGATTCCTTAAAAACTTTAAATGACTTTCAAAAGCTCTTGGGGGATATAAATTGGATTCGGCCCTTTTTGAAACTCACAACGGCCGAGTTACAACCCCTGTTTGAAATGCTCAGGGGGAATAGTGACCCCACCTCAGAAAGAACTCTAACACCTGAAGGAACTTTAGCCCTACAAAAGGTAGAGGAGGCCTTAACACAACATCAATTACATCGAATAGATTATTCAATGCCTTGGAATCTTTTAGTCCTCTCTACGCCTGTCACTCCCACAGGCTGTTTGTGGCAACTAGGGCCTCTCGAATGGTTACACCTCCCTGCCACTCCTAAAAAGATTATTGTTTCTTATCCAGCCTTATGTGCTCTATTGATAGCTAAGGGGAGAAGAAGAAGCATAGAACTATTTGGTAAGGAACCTGTTAACATAGTAATTCCGTATACTAAAGATCAATGTGATTACCTATTTCAAACAGATGATGAATGGCAGATCTCTTTTGCAGGTTACTCAGGTGCTGTGTCTTTTCACCTTCCTAAACACCCCATATTACAATTTATTAAGAGACATCCTTTTATCTTTCCTACTAGATGTCAGAAGGGGCCCATAGCTGGGGCAACGTTGGTGTTCACCGATGGCTCCTCTAATGGGAGGGCAGCTTTGGTAATAGGGGACAGTTGTAAAACACAACAGACTAATGAAACCTCTGCTCAAAGGGCTGAGTTGGTTGCTGTAATTACAGCATTTAGAGAACTGTCTAATAAGGAATTCAATCTTTACTCTGATTCACAATACATAACTTGCCTGTTTCCTCAAATTGAGACCGCCACGATCCCTGTCTATAAGACTGCCATTTCGGCGCTGCTTTGTCAATTACAAAAATTAATTAGAGAACGTTCCCACCCCTTTTATGTGGGACATGTACGTGCACATTCAGGTCTTCCGGGGCCTATCCATAGGGGCAATGAAATAGCTGACCAGGCAACAAAGATAGTTGTTTGTTCAGCCATAGAGGAAGCCACCCAGGCTCATCAGTTGCACCACCAAAATGCTACAGCCCTTCGTTATCAATTTCAAATTTCTAGAGAAGCCGCGAGACAGATAGTGAGAAATTGCACTGCCTGTCCCGCTACTATGCCCAGCCTGCCCATGGGAGTAAATCCCCGAGGTCTTCGCTCTAATTGTCTGTGGCAGATGGATGTTACTCATTTTCCTCAATTTGGAAAGCTTTCCTTTGTACATGTGTGTGTAGACACTTTTTCTCACGTTATTATGGCTACTGCCAGAACAGGAGAAGCCTTTAAAGATGTGATTCAACACTTGTTTATCTGCTTTGCTTATATGGGACAGCCTTTAGAGCTAAAAACAGACAATGCACCTGCATATACCTCTAAGGCTTTTCGAGATTTCTGCAAAACCTTTCAAATTAAACATTGCACAGGCATTCCGTATAATCCTCAGGGTCAGGCCATTGTTGAGAGAGCCCATCGGACCCTGAAACAACAACTGGAAAAATTACAAGGAGGAGAGCTCAAATATAGCTCTCCCCATCATTTACTAAGTCATGCTTTATTTGTAATAAATTTTCTCAATTTAGATATTCACGGTGAGTCACCTATGATGAGACATTGGAATGATGATAAACAAAAAATTTTACCACAGGTTAAGTGGAAGGACTTGCTTACAGGACAGTGGAAAGGTCCTGATATTCTCTTAACTAGCGGTCGAGGATATGCTTGTATATTTCCACAGGACGCTTCCTCTCCTTTGTGGATTCCTGATCGTTTGATCCGGCATGTACAACAGGCGGTGCCGGACCCTTCCTCCGTTGAGAAGAACGGACAACAGCGCCCTGACGGAGAGGGATGAGGATCATCCTCCTGTGATGCAGATGCGGCGGCTTTCGCTCCGTGACGCACCCTATCAGCGTCCACCTCCTCGATCACCGCCGCCTCCACATCCGCGCTCTAAAGCCACTCGAGCTGCGCCTATTCCTACATGGGGTCAACTAAAACACCTTACCCAAGAGGCAGAACACTTAGTTCAGGTGCAGGGGGGTACAATCTCCCCCTCTACTCTGTTTCTAGCTATGTTAGCCTTGATTGCCTGTCAGGCAGGAAAAACCTCTGCCTCCCTTAACCAATATTGGGCTTATGTTCCTAAACCCCCTCTATTCCATCCAGTAACCTGGAAGGAAGGACAGATTCCTGTCACGAATAACCATCCTGAGTTATTAGGAGGTCTGTCTATATACCATGATAAATTTGACATTAACAAAGATTTTTCTTTTCAAGGTACCTCTAGCAGTCCCCCTATATGCTTTAATGTGCGCCCTGTAGGGCAGATGCCGGCTCCACTGCCAGTAACTAACATACCAGGCTGTATTGGAACCTCCATTAAGGGGCTACTTACAGACTCCCCTAACGGAATGTGGAGAAATTTATGGTCCCTGCAACTATTACTGCCTGGGGACATGGGCCCCAGGGCTCTGAACTCTACCATCCACCCTCCAGGATATCCTACTTGTCCTGGAAGGACTACATCCCCAGAGAGATTGCCTACTAATAGTGACTGGATGTCGGTTGACAAACGAACGGGCTTCCCAAAGTGGAGGGAGTGTATGTATTCATCGAAAACTGTGATAAAAATACCTTCTTTTCCCGGTGAGATATTTGATTGGAGCTGTCAGGACCCTTCGAAAGATTACAGAAATTATTTACGTGAAACTGGTAAATACCGGTGGTCAGATCGTTACATAGCTCCTGAACTGGCGGTGGATCGTTGGCATATGAATGGCTGGGTTCCCCCCATATTGTCGGCAGACTCTGGTGAGGTCCAGCCTCGCTTATGGCAGGCCGTAGCCGCTCTACACAACATTATCCTAAATAGGCCAGTGGGGTCCCAGTCCTATAAGGTTAAGGCATGTATTCCTGCCCCTTATGTTTTCCTAGCTGCGCCCACTCACAGTCGCGCAATGATTATTCTACCCACCACGGACGGTTCCATATATAACATTACCTGTACCAATTGTATTCTGACTAATTGTTTAAATCCTGATATAAACGTGGAAACTGTTATGATATTACAACAACCCCCCTATCTTATGTTACCCGTTCATTTGTCTGGACCTTGGTATGATGATGTTGGATTGCTTACTTTGAAACAGGCTACTGATCTTTTACAGCGCCCCCGCCGGTTTATCACGGCTTTAATATTGGGTATCTCAGCCTTGATTGCATTAGCAACCTCTCTCACTGTATCTGCTGTAGCGCTGACTAAACAAATACATACTGCCTCTTATGTAGACGATCTTTCTAAGAATACCACTCTTGCCCTAACTACCCAAGAAATAATAGACGAAAAACTGGAGGCAAAGGTAAATGCTCTGGAAGAGGCAATATTACAGATAGGACAAGAACTTACAAATTTGAAGGTTAGATTGGCCTTGCGTTGTCATGTGTCCTATAGATGGATCTGTGTGACTCCTCTTAAGGTAAATCAATCTCTACACTCTTGGGAAAAAATTAAAAATCATATCCAGGGAATATGGAACCATTCAGACTTTAGTCTAGACATTAGTGACTTACATAGACAAATTAATAATATTAATCAGGCTGAAGAATCCTTTTCTGCTTCTGAAGTGGCCACCAACTTTTTCACCTCTCTGACCTCTTTTGTAGGGGAGAAAAATTGGAGCTCCTTTATTGTTAATATTGCTGTCACCATTGGTGCTCTAATGATTTGTCTTTGCCTTTTTCCAGTCTTTCTCAAGTTAATATTCAACTCTATAAGTCGGGTTTCAGCAGAATTACATCTGTTGGCCTTAAAAAGTAAAAAAGGGGGAGATGCTGGGAGCCGTGGCTACATCATTTGATCGGCTGTTTGACAGGGTCCAGCCGATTAACGCCGAGGGGTGCAGGGCCGCCCCTTGGTGAAGAATAACCGGCCAGCCCCTCACACAGTTCTGAAACCTGTGCTGCTTCTAATTGCCCTTCATTCCTCTTCCTATCTTAACCTCCAGTTTTCACTCCTTTGGGTGGCTGCTTGGGAGGCACTACCTCCTGGGAAAATTAGATATAGTAAGAGAATGTGACCACCTGCAGGTAACTTTCAAGATATTTTTCAGTTAATTAATGGATGAGCACACAGTCCCATTTGAGACAATCAGAAAGGAATCCTGCCCAGATAAGATGTCGAATTAGGTTTATGGCCTCCATCTGGTTAATGTTTCCTTCTCCCTCCAGTTCTTTGTCTAAATATACATATGCATCGTCCTTCTAAGTTTGCTGGTTAATTGGATGATCAAGAAGTATCTATATATTATTCTTGACCTTCTGCTTTCTGTTAAAATGTTATAGAGGTTTTCTCCTAAAAGCAATAAATAATAAATAATTGGTGAGTAGAAGGGCCGAGGGGTGCAAGAATGCCCCTCGGTGAAGGATGGCCGGCCAACACCCCCGATATTTTCTGAATTATATGCATGCTTTCTATCAAGGTTATGTGTATACTTATTTCTCTTTTTTATTCTTGGAGATATATAGTTTAGTTTAGCTTTTCAGCCCTTTACTTTACTAACAATATGATACTTTCTCCGGCAGTGTACTTAAGGGACCGTTAGCTCTACAATCTAAAAGACAAAGGAATGCTTCCACCGCCTAAAGGGCGCGAAAAAGTAAAGATGTTTAACTGCCCGCTGAGAATGCAGATAGCCCTGGGGATAAGACACCCTGGAGTCGCCTTTTGTTCCCATTAACCATCTACACTAATGACGTAAATGATTGAGGGAGGCAGGGATGGCTCCACCAGGATGTAACCAGACAGACTGCTGTCCTGTCCGGAGGCCTGGACCTTCTCTCTTTGATTTAACTTTACCGTGAATTACAACAGATGCCTAGGTACCTATCTCCTTTAGTTTAGAGACAACAAACACTAGTTAATTGCAGAGAAGACGATCATTAACCTTATGCTCTATAGAATGGAATGCTAATAAATATTCTTGTGCTCGTTTCTTACTTCCTTATCTCTCTGAGAATATTTGTAATACTATTTCTGTACTAATCCTGAAAAATATATAAACGACACTTGTGCACAGTAAAGTCGGACTTGCTAACACCAACCCAAGTCTCACGTCCCCTTTACTTTCCCCCTCCCTCATCGCGCCGACGCCGTCCATCCCTCAGGAACCTGGACTCCGCCGGGGCGGGACCCCGGCAAGTGGCGCCCGAACAGGGACCTGAAGGGTAAGTTCCCCCCACTTCTCGGGACGGATAGGATCCTACCCAGGGCTGGAAAGAAGAGCCCCCTTTAGCCCCTCTCTGCCAAAGGGAGAGTGAGGAAAGGACAGAAGGGTAGTAGGTGTTAAGAACTTTGAGAAGTTTTTGGCCCTCTCTAGAAAGGGAGAGTGAAATAAAAAATAATAATAATAATAATAATAATAATAATTGAGAAGTTTTTGCCCCTCTCTGGAAAGGGAGAGTGAAATAAAAAAAATAAATAATAATAATAATAATAATAATAATAATTGAGAAGTTTTGCCCCTCTCTAGAAAGTGAGAGTGAAATAAAAATAATAATAATAATAATAATAATAATTGAGAAGTTTCTGCCCCTCTCTAGAAAGGGAGAGTGAAATAAATAATAATAATAATAATAATAATAATAATAATTGAGAAGTTTTTGCCCCTCTCTAGAAAGGGAGAGTGAAAAATAATAATAATAATAATAATAATAATAATAATAATTGAGAAGTTT